>NW_028288966.1:600000-827937 GCF_059628265.1 Tinamus guttatus | reverse complement strand
GAAGCAATTTTCTTGGGGATACAGGTCAGCATTTCCACTATATTAAACAAAGCAAATGACACTGATATGTGCTCTTTCTCCTAGAACTTGTCACTTGCGTTAAAAAAATAACTTGAAGGCAAAATAATTGTGTCCTGTTCAACCTTTATGTTTAAAGAACTGTAAAAGAAATTGCAAAGGTATATAAAGCAAATGTAAGGTGTGGTCTATGAGATTACTTGTCTAATCAGCTTAAATTGCCAGTAGATTCAAACTGCACAGCAGCTGTGGGAATTGTAGCTATTTCTCTATGTTTTTCATGTTCATCCTTACCATTATCTGACATGTTTTGTTTCTTTAATTATGATTTAAGGAGTAGTTTATTTTAAGATTAGCAATCAGTTCACACTTGGCTACCTCAGCTACAATTTTAACATGATTTTAATATACTTCGTGACAACCTGTGAGGCTAGAAGTGCTGCATCACTCTGACAGGTCCTTTCAGAGACAATGTTTTCGACTTGGGCAGTTCAGAGAAAGGTATTGCACATATTGTTTTGTTGCCATTTAAAGGGGAGCCTTTGCCATGGCAATACTGTTTTTGTCTACAAATCCAACTTTCCAAAGTCTTGTTATGATTCAGTTTAGAGTCCATATATTGTTGCAGTTCAAACGGCGCAGCGACCTGGTTCAGGGACGGCACGGCGACCACCCCCAAGCCACTCGGGCCATCAGTTAGTTGACACCAATGTGGTGGACGGCAAATGGCGTTTATTGATGGGTAACAAGGTGTTATATACCTAGGTTTACAACGTCACATCCGTCTGCTTACATCATAGACTAAACACTATTGGCTATTAGGGGCCCTATCTTTCCGTACAGCACAATATCTTCCGGTCGCCGGACCATAACTATCTGCAACAACTTCCCCCTCCCTATGCATAACAAAACTAGCTAAAATACAACTATCTTATTCTTATTACTATCTTATTCTATTCTTATAGTTTATACCAATCTTAAAATTATATATCATAAACTTGACATAAAACATAAGGCACAAAGAAGAAGGCGCGTAGAAGGTAGGGGATGACAGGTAATACCGAGGGTGTAGGAATAGGGTGTACCTTGGGATAACTTGAGGGTAATACTGAGTGGATATATTCTTAAAGCAGTTGTCGGTGTTCTACTAACGTGATGTTAACCTTCTCTAGCCGATTCTTGACAAACGGCATGAGCTTATTCAATATACAGGGTCCAAAGATTAGGGTCATCATGATCATTGTGATCGGCCCTATCAAGGTGGATATCAGGGTGGTTAACCACGGCGAACCGGTGAACAAATTTTCGTACCAGCTGCGTTTGGAACAGGGTTCAATGGATGCTAGTTGGCAAGGCATGGCACTGAAAACTGGTGGCCCTGTAGTTATTTTTGTACTAATTGCTCGAGATTGTTCAATCTGTTCAAGTACCCCATTTAAAGGGCTGGTGTGACTCTACCTGTCCTATAGTGACAAGTTGCAAAATTAAGATAACGCAAAGGCATTGCGGCCCCCTCTTGCAGAGGCTGTTTTGTTGTTTTCTAGATTCGGTCAGCGTGGAACTCGCAGGCTCGGGCGGGACGCTTGTCACCGTGGCGTACGGGTTATGGGGGTGTCCGATGATCCGGTCCTGTGAACAGAAACTCACAATTTTCATTAGTTTTATTTTGAAGATAACAGCCACCTGAATTGGGGTCAGATGCTCTTCCTTTGCAACATGCTCAATCATGTCTGCCCCCGCTGGTTTTTCTTTAATTCGGATGGGAATATTTTGGCTCTTAGTTCTGTTTACCTTCTTTTTCTCCTTCTTTAAGTCTGAATCAGTTGTGACCCATTTGTCCTGACTAGTGTCTGATCCGGAGTCGGAACTCGACTGACTGGTCACTTCCGGGCTCCGGTACTGCCCCTCCCTCGGGCTTCCTCTCGGCCCCTCCCTCGGGCTTCTCTGATTAGTTCTCGGCCCCTCCCTCGGGCCTTCTCTCCGCCCCTCCCTCGGGCTTGCTTTCGGCCCCTCCCTCGGGCTTGCTCCCGGCCCCTCACTCGGGCCTCCCTCAGCTGTCCGGTCAGGCTCATTGGTTCTCAGCGCCTCACTCGCGCGTCCCTCACCTGTCCGGTCACTCCCATTGGTTCTCGGCGCCTCACTCGCGCCGGAGGCACCCTCGCCCCGCCCTACCCCTTGCGGCTCGGCGCCATTTTGAGGGGCATAGGGTGGTGGCCTGGCCCAGACGTCACCATGCTCTGACTTCTTTTCAATGTTCCTAGCTTCCTCGGCTAGCTCGCTCCAAACAGATTTTGGCTGTTTCTGCTCCTCTGTAAGCGGGACGGGGTTCGGGGATGGAGGGGATGTATCACCCTCTTGCAGACCTTTAGGCTCAGCAGAATTGCCATCATCTGGGGGGTGCAAAGTCTGTGCGGCTGCCCCGACTCCCATTTTCGGGGTGGCTAACAAACAGTCCCTTACTGCTACCCCGGTCTCCTGCTCTTTTCTAGCTTTCTGCAGGGCTTGTACAACTTTTCCCCAAGCCTTAAGGTTTTTCCCACAACCCGAAGACATCATCTCCTCAGCTAACGCCTTAGTACATTTGTCCCACACTTCAGGGACATGCTTCAGGGACTTCAGAATATCCACCGGCTGGTCTATAACCTTAATTTTTAAAAGCCTCACAACAGCGAGAGTAAAATCTTTTGGCTTACAAATCTTTGGCTTACAAATCTTTGGCTTACAATCAATCCCCCAATGCTTATGTAATTGCGATACGACCTTCACGAGGGCTTCCATCCTCCTTGTTGCTCTGATAGCGTCCTCTCTGCCGGGCTGGTCCACTCACTCCGGCCGCCGTTCACCCGTCCAGGCGATGACTTCCCGGGTTTCGGCACCACTTGTTGCAGTTCAAACGGCGCAGCGACCTGGTTCAGGGACTGTTGGAACCAGGCGCAGGACAACTGCACAGGCCTTTACGGGAGCCGAGCCGGATTACAAGACACGATCCCAATATGAGTTTAGAATCTTGCTCCGTTTATTAGCGGAAGTGCACATATATTTATACCTACAAGCATCTGAGGGATATCCAGGTTAACTACGATTGGTTGCTAGGGAGGTTGCTATGTCCCGGCCGCATAGGCTCTTTCCCAGCTCTGCAAAGTTGTTTACCCAAAACGGCTAACTACTCTTTCCCACATAGCTCCCCATTCCCAGCCGGCCAAGGACAACTCACTAACACTCCCCAGTACATTATCAGCAAGGTGCAGGTGGTGCAGATTCTCAGCACAGTGCAGATTCCCAGCACAGTGCAGATTCTCAGCACAGCATTTCTCTACAAGGGACGGCACGGCGACCACCCCCAAGCCACTCGGGCCATCAGCTAGTTGACACCAATGTGGTGGACGGCAAATGGCGTTTATTTATGGGTAACAAGGTGTTATATATCTAGTTTTACAACATCACATCCGTCTGCTTACATCATAGACTAAACACTATTTGCTATTAGGGGCCCTATCTTTCCGTACGGCACGATATCTTCCGGCCGCCGGACCATAACTATCTGCAACAATATATAAATCAGCTTTAATTCCTAATACACTTGCACTAAATGTTATCCCTGGCTTTCCTGCTTAGAAAGTTGAGCAAATCACTATCATCTAGGACAATTCACATTGAAAAGTTCAATTGGATCTAGGAGTTATTCCTCTCTATTTCATGTAAATACCCAAAGATGTTCTCAAGAGCACACTACTTAGCCATGACAGGAATTGTATCTGAGTTTCAGCTCCATTTGCTCTTTCTACAGGCTGCAGAAGTGATACCATGGGAGCAGAGAATCAATCAACCCTGGTATGTGACTAATTTGACATATTTGTCAACCCCAATTTCTGTCCAGCTAAACATACAGCAGAAATGAATTCCAGCATAGATCCAGGTAGTTACTGGCTAGCAGATACCGGCTCAAGAGTCACTGATGTGAGCCATCAGGAGTAATAGGTAAATAGGAAAATAAGATGGTAATATTGGCTTGACAGGGAAGCAGAACAAAACAGTGGGAAGAAATTAACAGCTGAGCTGGATGAATCATGCATGGCAAAAGATTATTTCAGCAAATGAAGTCTTCTTTTTTTTCTTTTTCCTTTCTGCCCTGCTAGTAATTTGTGTAAACAGATGATCATTATTCATAAGTTTGATCATTAGCTTCAGTTGTTCAATCAGTAGCACATGAGAATACCATCTAATCTACGGTCATGTTCTAATGCAGTTTCTACAGTGCTGAGCATTTGTTATTCGCTGAGCTCACACAAGACCAGATATGTGCTGTTCTCCTCTTCTGAGAGAGAAAGCAAACAACAGAGACCAGGTTATAGCTTTCTGATCCTAGGTCAAATTGTACATTTACCAAGTAAAAATTATTGTTACCTGTTTAATTGACAAGTGTTTTTTTATATTTCTTTTTTTTAAAAAAAGTATTTACTTTCATTTGTTATCAAAACAAACATCTTTTTAAATTCAGAGTCCCAAAGGGAAGCAGTTGTGTTGCACATTATGAAGAGTTACTGCCCAATGACAGTTTAAATCTCTAAATGCAGAACTAAAAAGATTTTCTTGAAGAGAGACAATATCTAGGGAGAGTGATGACTAAGACAATCAAACAGGTTAAATTAAGCAATTCTTGCAAAATATCATCAAGGAAAGATGATACGATATTGCTCCATGTTGGTAAAACATATTACTTTTATCCTGTTGGTTTCATTCCTCTGTGGACCCACAAACGTTTCTCACAAATGTAAGTCTTGCAGCTTGAAGCTATGCAGTGTAATAAATTTCTTGTCATTATATGTTGGTTAACAGGTGTCAGAAGTTCTAGGAAGAAAATATTTTTAAGCACATCAGATGATGAATGAGAAGTAATATGGGATTGGAATATATTTACACAACTCCTCTAGCCTACTGAAAGGTATCAAAATGACAGGCTAGAAAATGTAAATATTATTCCTACAAAATAGGGTTATCACGAGCAGTAGCCATTCAAATGTACTCACATTGTCCCCTCATTCTAGGTCAGTTTCCTAAGAAGAAAGAATTTCGGGATCTATTTTGGTTTTCATTTTATTCTATTTTTTGATTTTCCACTAAGATCCCAAATACATCCATTAGTTATAACAACAAATCCATTAGAATCGTCAAAACATTTAGGCATCTAATAATAATGTCAGTCACCTGCATCCAGCACTAAGCCATTCCTAAGATGTCATTTAGCACCTTCCACCCTATTCTGATGAGAAAATTTGTAGGGAAATACTGTGCTGAGAGTCTGCAGCACCCACGCCTTGCTGATAACGTACAGGAGAGTGTTAGCGAATTGTCCTTGGCCGGCGGGGAATGAGGAGCTAGCCGCTTCGGGTAAACAACTTTGCAGAACTGAGAAGAGCCTATGCGGTCGGGACCTAGCAACCCTCCTAGCAACCAATCATAACAAGCCTGGAACGTGGGCTTATCAGCTGAAGAAAAAGTATATAATGCCTGTATGCATCAGCAATAAACGAAGTCTTGCCTTATTACTCATATTGAATATGCTGCATTTCTTCCCCGCACCCTCTCCCCAGCAAACGGGTTAACTCTGAGAAGATTTCGCTTCAACATCTGGCGCCCAAACAGGGACCCGAGAGTCTGGAGGAGAGAGCGGCCGGACAAGAGCGCCGACAGCAGCATCGGTGGGCGAAGGATAGAAGCCTGGGGTAGCTCATAGAAGGCCCCGCACGGTCCGGAAGGAGAGAGCCACCTTGCTGAGGACTGCGTGAGGTAGCTGCACGAAGAGGAACCTTGCGCAGAGTGATTGCGGTGAACGTAGCTTCAACGGCTGCTGGTGGCCATGGAGAAAGAGGTAGCGTTCTCTCTTTTTAGTCGCTTTTTGACAAAGCGGGAAGTAGATGTTAAACATCTGGCATCCCTTGTAATGTTCGGGCATGCCAAAGACTGTTTTCAACCACCTACGCTATATTTTGATGAAAAAGAGTGGCGGAGATTCGGGGACATATTATGGGAGTTAGTAATCGAGGGAGATAAAACGGCGCAAAAATTGTCAAAACCTTGGAGGGAGGTGATAAATTGCCTGAAGAAATACCAGCTGGAAAAGGATTTAGCGGCGGTGGTATCCCAGCGCCTGGACGGCCAGGTCTTCGGGGACATGTGTACCGAAGTAGATGGTCTGTTTTCACCGGGTAGAGACTACACCCCCCGGCCACCTGCTCACAGCGAGGTGATAATAAAAAAGGGGCCCTCATCAGAGAGCTCGAATGCAGCACTGCAAGTGATAGACCCAGAAATGGAGGAATCGGAGAAGAAGCCGGAAATGGAACCATCTTGTGAAAGACGCCCTCCGCCTACGGCACCGCCATTACACGCCGAGATAGAGAAGTTGGGACTTAAATATGATAAGAGCACCTTAGAAAAGCTGCTGATATGGGCCCGGGAAAGGCAACTGATTCCCACGGTGAATGCTGCTTTCAAGCTGTCTACCTGGGACAGAATAGGGGTGGAGGAAGAAGCAGTGATTAAGCTCCTCCAACATATTCTCTCTAAGAGAGGAATTAAGCATGATGAACAGACCCTCTGCAAACTTTCGATCTGGTGCAGAGAGAATGGGTTCAAAGCCGAGCCCCACCTAGTATTTGAATCCGATGTGAAAGCCAAAAGGAAAGTGGCTGTCGGAGTCACGTCCGCCTTTGTGAGCACTTCAGGACCGGGACCGCCACGCCACCGAAAACCGCTGGTGTTTGGAGATCCATCGCCAACCCCCCCAGCACGCGTCCTCGCCTGTGCCTGTGGCGCCTGCACCATCTGTGCCCCCGCTTCCGGACCCCGCCCCGGCGAGCCTGAGGAACGGCCCGGCTATATCCAGGACTTGTTAGATTGCCTTGAAAAAAAAAAAAAAAAAGGAGAAGGGGACGAAGAGAAGGCGAATGAGAGATCAAGGAGACTTACGTTGCTGAGGGCTTGACAACAGCCAGGAGGGAGGTGCAGGGGGATTTGATCCGTCTTGTAAAGTGGGGGTTGAAGAATTGTAATGCTTTAAGTGAGGACAGGAACCGTTATTAGGGCTATTATTTCTATTTGCTATGTTCATCTCTATTATGTGTTGTATCCTTTGTATATTGATGCTGACGCAAGGTATGGTTGAAAGGTGGAAATTTGTATGATCCGTAGAGTCATAAAACTGTTGTGCGAAATAGAATCCAAGACCCTGAGAAAGATGATGTTTGCCTGCCCAGGCTGAGCGATAAGGAGCACGGAGGTGGCTGCTCAGCCAGGCTCACAGCTGACCTCCTCCAAAAGCAGTTGAAGGTGGCTGCTCGACCGGGCTTGTAGCCAACTTAACTGCAAACATCCTCTGAACTAGTTTGAAGGTCAAACACCCGAGAGGGAGGAAGATGAGAAAGGCAGGACCCTCAGACTGACGGCTGGGACCACTTACTGGCATGCGCACCTGCGCGACCAGGAGGGAAGGTTATGTGACTGAAGGCGGAGTTTGTCCGCCCCCTGGTCTGCCTGCTGGCACGTACTGGCCCTACGTGGCAGGATGCACCGGGCATAAACAAGACAGTGCAGAGAGAGGGGGGGCGAGACTCCTAACACCGAGACCTACGTTGTCTCTGCGGGGACGCCCGCCGAGTTGGGAGCCTGTCAGCAACCCTCTAATCTGCCAACTCAAGAGAATGTTCAGTCTCAGTATCCTGCCGACAACCAGTGGAACTCACTAGTGGTGTGCACAGCTACGTGAGGTCGTGCCACTGGACAGAAATTGTGTTTGTGCTGTTTGTGTCTGTGGTCTTTAGATCTTTATTGTGTAATATATATCAGCAGAGAGGGCTGAATAAGCACAACAAGGAAGTGCAGCATTTGAAAGCGGGAAAGTCAGGAATAACTCAGACTACGGCGTTCCCCCCCACCTCCCCCGTCCAACTCAGACTACGGCGTTCCCCCCCACCTCCCCCGCCCACCCCCCTCACTGGTGGAGGACTGGGAGCCGTACTCTGACTTGTATCCTTGGAAAGAGAGGAAACCAAATTGAAGCTATGCAAACATAAATAGAAATGGAAATAGAGAACCTTCCAAAATGATTGGGACATCTTAATAAGTGATTTAAAAGATTGTTTTTTCACCATACCATTGCCTCCTGAGGACTATGACATAGTGGAACATATGAACCAAACACTGAAAGGCCAGCTACAAAAAACGAAAAATTGGCAAGAGCAGTATGTGTTTTAAATTTTTTGAGATTACCCCAGGATAGCCTAGTCCCTCCGATGGTCAAAAATGGGGCTGGGCTAAAGGGAGTCCTGACAGAAGTAAAGTCGGGCCCGTGTAAGTTGATGCTGAGAGACTGGAACACAGGGAAATGGACGGAACCTTTGGACTTGATAACCTGGGGGAAAGGGTATGCTTGCGTCGTTACAGATACTGGAACCAGATGGGTGCCAGAAAAATGGGTGAGACCTTGGCTGGAAGCAAACTCGCATACATCATATGTAGCAGGCAAGCAGCTGGTACCCTAGCTGTGGAAAGTGTGAGCCTGCGGAAGAACAGCATGGGAGGAAGAAGTGTTACTGTCATTATTAGCTGTATATTGTGGCTTTTAGGAGGTAATGTTGCTTTTAACGCTATTATAGGAGCTGATGCTGCTTTTAACACTAATGGATATGTTATGCTTCTTAGGCGGATTGTTAATTATACCCAAATTAAGAGTTGTTGGCTTTGTGGGACAGCAGATCAATTTGATGCACTGGTGTTAGGTATTCCTGCATCCATCGCCTAGGACACCTCATCTCCACCCGGTGGGCAGGACGGCGATACTCTGAGCTTCCGATACGCCTCATGGTTGTCCCCAACCCAATCTCGGTGTTTGCCCTCATCATGCAGTGGCAAAAGAAAAAAGGGGGAGAAGACTATCATCATTACACTCATCGCTTTATCATTCTGGAATGGGTATTTTTAGCAATGCAACCAGAAAAGAGTGTTCAAACTTGGATGGAAGGGGGCTAATGTTACTAGTTGTTTTACTCTTTATGCTTTGTATCTTTAGCTGTGCTTTTGCATGTATTAGGCGTATGATATTTTCACTCACTAGCAAGGCTTGGTTGGTGCAAAAGAAAAAAGGGGGAATTGTAGGGAAATACTGTGCTGAGAGCCTGCAGCACCCTCGCCTTGCTGATAACGTACAGGGGAGTGTTAGCGAATTGTCCTTGGCCGGCGGGGAATGAGGAGCTAGCCGCTTCGGGTAAACAACTTTGCAGAACTGAGAAGAGCCTATGCGGTCAGGACCTAGCAACCCTCCTAGCAACCAATCATAACGAGCCTGGAACGTGGGCTTATCGGCTGAAGAAAAAGTATATAATGCCTGTATGCATCAGCAATAAACGAAGTCTTGCCTTATTACTCATATTGAGTATGCTGCATTTCTTCCCCGCACTCTCTCCCCAGCAAATGGGTTAACTCTGAGAAGATTTCGCTTCAACAAAAATTTCCTCAGTATCTGGATTTCTGACGGCCATTTCAAGAATTCAAAGTACAAAGGTCTTGTTGCCACTAGTAAAAAGTCACTAGCTCAAATACAATTAAACACAAAGAACAGCTCTGAAAGTAATCAAATCAATAGTTACTTCTGATCTGGAATGAATAGTGTTTTTTTTTTTTTTTAAGCTACCCTCTCCCGCTAATTATAGTATGTTTCTAGCAAAAGTTGTTACAGTGAGAAATCCTGGCCTATATCAGAGAAATTTGTTTCTAATACTCTTTCATGTACAGTGATGTTTCAGTTCAGCAAAGGTAGTGTTAAAAATAGAGGAAGACATTTAGAAACTGTACTGTGTAGTCCTTTTCTCAGCTTTGATGTGCCAGGTGATCTTTCAGTGCATCATCAGAGGATATCACGCTTACTCTTTCAAATCTTCCAGCAAACTAGTCAGTTGGTGGAAATTTTCCTTGGAGCAGTCTCTGTTTTTCTCCATTTTAAACTGGAAATTGTTATTTGCTGTGGATGTCAGTTTTGATTCATCTGTAGAATCTATGCACAAAAATAAGTATTTGTTCTCAAGTTTTAGCTGGACCACAGAATGAATGTGATATCTGAATAAAGATGAACATCACCAGCTTGGCAGGCTAGAACTTCACTCTTAAAAGGTGGTAAAAGCTTCTAATTATTAACCTTTGTAATCATACTCTCCAGGAATATTTTGCTGGCACAAGCGCAGTTTTATATTGCTACTACTTTCAAAACAAGGACAGCTAAAAGTACAAACTCTCTGATTTGTGCATTAGTACTGTACTTGAGAGCATATAAGTATCTCCCCATTGTTATATGTTTTATTAAATAGATTCATTTTGAGATTTTAACTGGGAAGAAAAATGTCTTTCAATTTACACAGTATACACTTCAGAGAATAAAATGCTATATTTTACTGTGTAATTCTTATGTTTTATGTTTCCAGTTTGATATATCTGATAATTCTACTGTTTTCAAAGAAAGGAATCATTTTGTGTTTAGTTCAGTATAAACTTTTTAAAAGACTTTAAAGGAACTAGAATAAAACAAATATTTTCTGAAAGTATGTTCATGCAAAGAACAGTCTGTGCGGAAAATCTCGCTGTCAAGAACTGAATGTCCAAAAAGGAGACAGAGGAGTCCTAAAACTTTATTCGAATAAAGGGAGAGTCCACCGGGCATATCCCTGTGGGGTCTCTCAAATTCCTGGAGGAGGCAGCCCCCCTTTTATCCTAATTTCCCGACCGAGGGACGCCCTCTCCTTTTCCCCATTGGCCAAGGTACTCAGAAGTTACAGCCTTCCCGGCCCGCCTATACCAAACTCCTGCCTCCCGCCATCTGTTCTCACCTAAGGTCACCTGACCCCTTTGTCCCCCTTGCTGAAGAATGTGGGGGAATTCCCCTATTTCCCTCCTTTGTAAAGGCCCCCACCTCCTTGCAAATGGCTCTTTTTGTCCCACTCGCTCATGGCTCCGCTCAGTCTCCCCTCCCTTTGTCCTGCTCTTCAGCCAGACTGTGGGGAAAACCCCTTATTGATGAATACAGAAACTTGAGCATTCCGCTCAAGTCTAACGATAACTATGAATATCACATATGTAAGTCATCACATATCCCCTTCTCATTCTCTGAGTACAGATTATCATTCTTCAAAAATGACATATTATGGAGATAGATAGAGCAGGGGTGGTCTGGATGGGCTCGGGATTCGGCAATAATCACGCCAGAACGAGGTGACTACATCAAGCATTTATTCAGGTGAAAGCACATAAAAGAAGCAAAGTATGGATAACTACTCAGGAGGTGATACCTGCCGGCGGGATACTGGACCCGAACATCCTCTCGAGCTGGCAGATCAGAGAGAGAGTTGCTGACCGGCTCCCACAGACACAGCGTGGGCCTCAGAGTATGGAGTTTCTTCCTCTCCCCCGCTCGCTCTGCACTGTCCTCTCTATGCCCGGTGCATCCTGGCATGTAGGGTCAGTACGACCCAGGAGGCAGGTCGGGGGCGGACAAACTCCGCCTCTAGTTGTGCAACTCTCCCCCCCCACTCGGGTGCGCAGGCGCGCACACCACTCGGGGGTCCCAGCCCTCAATTCGAGGGTCCTGCCTTCCTCCTCTTCTTCCTCATTTCCGGGTGTTTGACCTCCAAAGCTAGTTTGGAGGATGTCTGCGGTTAATTGGCTACAAGCCCAGCCGAGCGGCTGGCTTCAACAGGTTTCCAGGGGAGGCTGCCTGTGAACCGGGCTGAGCAGCTGCATCCATGCTCCTTATTGCTCAGCCCAGGCAGGCAAACATCCTCTTTCTCAAGGTCTGGCCTCTGCTTCCCACGGGAGATTTTTATGACTCTACAGATCATAGAAATTTCCATCTGCAATAAAAGAGGGGGGAAAGAGAGAGAGATGTAAAATGCATATCCTGCATAGGACACAATCTCATTTTTAAGAGTCTTTGAAACCAGACTGTAGACAAAGCAACCTCAGAAGAAATTCAACAAACTACAGGTATTTCTATCTCCAAGTCACAAATCTGACTCAAGTTGACTGAAAGTTTTTCTTCTTTCAAAGTTGTTCAGCACAATACAATTGAGAGTGTTAAGTGAGCTGCTGGTCCCAGTGATCTTCTCCTAGTGGACTGATGTCCACAAACTCTGCACTGCTCTTCCCCATGTATGAAGATCAGCAATTCCTCATAATTTGGCATGTTCCTTGGTGGATAGGCACTGTGAAAGCCAGTGATGGCCACAGAGTTTTAAAAGAAAAGCACTAGTTCAGACTGCTTATCTTATATCTATTCTACCAAGCATTTATAGGCTCAAACAGGGCAAATTCTTTAGAACGATTGTATTTTCACTGTCAAGGAGCAATAGTCTTAAGAGACTTTAAAGCTCCTTTCTGTAGTCCTATAGATCTAGTAACATTTTTTTAACAAATTCCTCATTTGAAGAAAAAAGTAAATTACTGTATTGCAAACTTTTCCAGAGCGTCCCAGTGAATTTGTTTTTTTCTCTTTGTCTCAGCCTGAGGAACATTCACACTGTGACAATCAATCATCAGAGCTGTGTTTGTGCACTAAAATGATCAAAATGAAAGACTTAAGTACATGACTTGCCTGAAGAGATTTTTTATATATCTTGTTTCCATAAATTCAAGGTAATCTTTGCACAACCAACTGCATTTTTTCATTGCATGCCACATTCGTGTGCTAGTAAAGCATGCATGCACAATATCATTGAAAGAGATTTCTATTCTTGGAGAGATATATAGAAACATTCAAGAGACTACATGAAAATAACTCCAGATATCAGAAATGAGCTTTACATAGATGACAATTTTAGTAGCTAAATATTCATGGAGAATTAATGAGAATTAGTCCTTCCAGGACACACCATCAAGTAGATGACAGACTGCTCAGGCAACCCTTCCCAAGACAAAACTAGTCTTGCTCAGAGCAAACCCTACTCCATTTTAAAGAGGAAAAAAAAAAAAAAAGACAGATGGAATTTATGAGTACAAAAATGGACAAGAGGGTCATTATCATTATTTTACTTTTTGTTCAGCTGAGTGATTTTGATTGACTTAAACTGTCATGAAACTGTATTACCAGACCTGCTCATTCCACCCAACCAAACCCTGACCATCAAGTTGATCCTAGGAATCACATCCCAGAAAACTGGTTCAATAATCTATTAAACAGGTATAATCTACTATAAGTATTTTGATATGTCAGCAAAATAGTGGATAACATAGAACCAGGTGGCAATGTTTTATTTAGGCTTTCAAAAGCCTTTGACTAGGAACTGCAAGGAGGAGCTCTCAAAAAAGGTAGGACATAGCATTGCTATGGGTTATTAAGTGGGCTTCCTTTGTACAGAGTATTCAGACTATTATTCATAGATATTTACATAGGTTTTTCAGGCTAGAAGGGACCATGGTGGCCCTACTGAAATCAGTGGGAATTTGACATTGAATTTAATAGGGACACAATTATAGTTTATTTATTTTTATTCCTTCTCTCTGAAGGATGGTCATGCTGGATGAAGTTTAACTTTGTTATTTTTGCTGAGACAGTTCATATGAAGAAAACACAAGTCTTGTTTGTAGTTTTTTGAGCATAAATAGGGAAAAGATTGAATTTTATTAATAAAGTTATATTTCTCTGTCATCAGAAAGAAATGTCTTCATTACTTATTACTTCATAAATTTACCAGATAGATCTGTGTTCTGCTTTGAAAGCTGACTATAGTAAATCACATCATAGCACCACTATCTACTATACGAAAAGACTGTTTAAAACACGCACAACAAATTGCATTTTTTAAGATGCCTATATAGTATATATACAGTATATATATTGCAGGCTCAGTTACTTCCCTGTAATGCCTGTACACCAATGCATGAAGCATGGGGAATAAGCAGGACGAACTGGAGATCCGTGTGTGGTCCCAGCGTCATGATCTCATTGGAATCACAGAGACGTGGTGGGATAGCTCACACGACTGGAGCGCTGCCATGGAAGGCTATGTGCTCTTTAGGAAGGACAGGCTGGGAAGGTGAGTGGAGTTGAGGTGAAGGTGGAGTTGCTCTTTATGTGAGAGAGCAACTGGAATGCATGGAGCTCAACCTGGGGGTGGATGATGAGGGAGTTGAGAGCTTGTGGGTAAGGGTTACAGGGCAGGCTAATGTGGGAGACACTGTGGTGGGTGTCTGCTACAGGCCACCTGACCAGGACGAGGGCACCTGACCAGCAGTGTGCCCTCATGGCCAAGAAGGCCAATGGGATCCTGTGGGAGTCATCGAAAGGAGCAGGGGTTTAAGGTTTAGGACCAGAAGCCATTTTATTGAGCATCAGACCAAACATATATTCTCCGAGTATGTGAGCATACACTGTCCACACGCTGTCCACGCGCTCCCTCCCCCTGCCTCCAGCCAATTCCTTGACTCTCCTGTTATCTGGGTCCAATCCTGCTAACGGACAACAGATAACTAACCAGAGACCGGTGCATCCAGCCTGTGTTTTAAGTTTCTCTATCTGCTAATCTGTTATTCCTAACTTTCACAGTTCCTACATCTTCCCACAGTTTCTCACGGTTTCTCAGTTTCCCACAGGATCCTGGGGTGCATTAAGAAGAGCGTCTCCAGCAGGTCGAGGGAGGTGATCCTGCCCCTCTACTCACCCCTGGTGAGGCCACATCTGGAGTATTGTGTCCAGTTCTGGGCCCCACAGTACAAGAGGGATGTGGAACTGCTGGAGAGAGTCCAGCGCAGGGCCACAAGGATGATCAGGGGCCTGGAACATCTGCCCTATGAGGAGAGGCTGAGGGAGCTGGGCCTGTTCAGCCTGGAGAAGAGAAGGCTGAGAGGGGATCTAATCAGTGTCTATAAGTACCTCAAGGGAGGCAGTGAGGAGGATGGTGCTGGCCTCTTTTCACTGGTGGCCACCAACAGAACTAGAGGTAATGGCCTCAAACTGAAGCACCAAAAGTTCCACAGGAACTGAAGGAATTTTTTTTTTTAACAGTGAGGGTGACAGAGTACTGGAACAGGCTGCCCAGAGAGATTGTGGAGTCTCCTTGTCTGGAGATCTTCAAAACCCGCTTGGATGCAGTCATGCAGTCCTGTGCCATGTGCTCTAGGTGACCCTGCGTGTGCAGGGGGGTTGGACTAGATGACCTCTAGAGGTCCCTTCCAACCTTAAGGATTCTATGATTCTATATCTCCACAGTCAAATGAAGTATCTGCAAGGAAATCAGCACACCAATCACAATCTCTACAACACTGTGAAATATGTCTCATCTTTTCTCATTGCACAGTAGGTAAGTGAACACCTACTGCAAGACTGAACCAATGTCTGCTGCATCACAATGCATTAGAGTGGTGAAAAAGTATTTATCCATGAAATAAAAACATAAAATAGAACAAGAAAATAGAGTTGAATTTCTAAACTTGCAGCACAGTCCCATTCAGTAGCACAGTGGTTTTATTCTTGAAGAGCAAGGAGAAAAGAAGCAAAAGCACATTTTTTTTCATAGTGATATGGCTCTGACTAGCAGGTTTTCAGCAGCATAAACACCTACCCTGTGGATAAATAAATTTCCCAAAGTCTAAGATTTCCTTGAAGTACCTTCCATGAAACACAGAATTAGAAGTAGGCTTGAGATTTCTCCCAAAGTGACCGGTAATTCAAGTTTCTCAGATTCTGATTGTCCAGAATAAGTCAACTAGTCTTTCTCCGTTTTCTTCAAAAACAATAATTAAGTTCCCAAAATTCATTCCCAAAGTGGCATGTTTACTCTGAAGAGCTATAATAGTTCAGTAATATAGAACTTTGAAGAGCCTTTTGTGGTCACATACAAAGACTGCATAAGCTGGGAAAAATCCATGGGCCTCAAAGCCTTCAGATCTGCAGAGTGTGATCAGCAATTACCACAGAACACAATTTTTCTCAAATTAAAGCTATTATTCCATGATAATTCAGGGCAAAACTTTCCTTATCAAAAATGATACACAGACTGGCAGTTGAACCTCACTAATCCTTCAGCCTTACCATCTCTAGTCAAATAACTGCTCTATTTCTGTATTTCTTACATCTGTCAAAACACATATCTCACTATGTACACCTAATCTAGCCATGAGACTAGAAATAAATTTAGATAAGGGAACTCTTAATCTTTGCCCACTATCCCATTTCTCAATTTTTGCATTGCAACTGCCTTTGCTTGTCATCAATGTCATCAGCATGATTTGCATCTTAGACTTTGCTCCATTTCAGATTTAGGGGTTCACTCATGCTTAGAGTTGTTGCACTTTAAGAAATAGCCATTTATAACCTGTGCCACAAGTGTAACGTATTTTCAAGGATGAGAGAAAAAGCACACCAGTTTAAACATTACCGAAAGCTTCAAGCTAACATCTTTTACCTCTTATCTGCTGTGGATGGAAAGTGTAGACACGCAAGAGCTGGCTAAAAGCACAGAAAAAAAATGAGACAAATGCAGGGCAAAATACTGCTGGGGAAACCAAATGCCTGCTTACTTTGCCTTTATAAGACCCTTTGAAAATCGGGATTATAGCAGTGGTTCTTGCCAATGAGTAGAAGCTACTGTTGAGAAACAACATGGCCCTTCTCCAAAGCCCGTGCACATGCCCTGCAGTGTCCCTACCCAGATCAGGAGGCAAAAGGCTCGCTCTCAGTCGTTCAGCTTTGTTATGCTGGGAAACCAGGATCCAGCTTTGATGCTTTCACATCTCTTTGATGCTTTCACATCTCTTTGATGCTTTCACAATTGTGGTGGACCACAATTGTTCAGTTGTGCTCTGAATTTACACAGGCTGTCTGAATAATATGGCTAAAATAAAATCTTGTCAATTAATCCAGAGAGCTGACATTTGCGGTCTCATTCCTGTCAACTCCTATCTGAATTTCCTGAAAAATCTTATCTTCTGGCCTTGACAAATGCACTTTCCCTGCTTATACTCATCCAAAATGGTTCTACAAAGATCATTTTCCAGGCCTCTCACTCTGAACATGATACATGTCTATTCAGATTATCCACTGCCCCTTTTCTCTATTACAGCAAGCATACTTTCATTTCCTTCTATCTCTGTGCAATATGTACCCTGTCCTTCCTCTGTATTTGAAAGATACACAATACAGTGGGGTCTGGTCCTTACTATGGCTCTTAAAACTGCACAGATAATTTAAAAAAATGCAACATTTGCAAGTGCCGATGTACAGCTATGAAGACCAATCACTCCAATGAGAAACATTACTTTAGAGTAAAAGACCAGAAGATATGATTATGTTTGCCATGAATGGTTAAGTTGAAACAATCTAGTAAAAAAACACAGTTATGAGGGACTGCATCTTTTCCCCTCACATCAAAAGTATGGGGTGAGAGAATAAAAATAGAGAATAAAAATCTATAGCAGACACACACAGACACATAGCATTGCTACCACAATCCACTATCAGTGATAACTATTACTCTTCTTGAGCAGATTTTGACAATAATATATGAGGCAGGTTAGAAAAGTGTTTTGGAAGATTCTACCTTTATCTGTGTTCTGAGAACAGCATTTGCAATCCCACCTCTGTCCTGCACAGTCTAATGGGAAGATAAATGCCTGCAGCATTTTATATTAACACGATGTGTGACTCTTTCTCCTTCAGTTTTGTATGCTTCGTGCTTGAATGCCTTGGAGTGAAATCAAAGAAAGACAGCTGTAAGAGCATTGAAACCAACCAGCCAGCAAAGATAAAATTATAGTCTAGATAAGCATCGTCCCAAACACAAGTTACTTTTATAGCTGACAATCTCTTTCACTACATCCCTGGCGACAAAGCTATATTGCCTGAGAAGAAGGGATTTGAAATACATAGTCTCTACAGAAAAGGAGGGGATGAGCCCAAGCAAAAATAACCTGATAGCTGAGAAAGACTTAAATGCAAGCAGAGCAAGTAAGATGCAAGTCAGACGTGTTTCTCCTCATTCACAACAAGTAGCAGCGAGGCCCATGCAAGACTTGAGAAGTTACAGGATTCTTTTTTAATTTCTATCTATCTTTCTCCAACATCTGTTGGATGGACTCCAGAGGTCCCTTCCAACCTCTATTACTCTATCCTGTGACGTGTAGATGAAAGAATAAATAGTGTACTGCTATGAGAAATTGCTTCCAAGTCCCTTGAGACATCTCACAGTACCCAAAAGGGGGTCATGTTGCCGTTCAAGCGGCGTGGCGACCTGGTTCAGGAACGGCACGGCGACCACCGCCAGGCCGCTCGGGCCATCAGCTCGCTAACACCAATGTGGTGGACGGCAAATGGCGTTTATTGATGGGTAACAAGGTGTTATATAGCTAGGTTTACAACGTCATATCCGTCTGCTTACATCATAAACTAACACTATTGGCTATTAGCGGCCCTATCTTTCCGTACAGCACGATATCTTCCGGCCGCCGGACCCTAACTATCTGCAACATTTCCCCCCTCCCTATGCATAACAAAACTAGCTAAAATATGACTATCTTATTCTTACTTATTCTTATCTTATTCTAATTACTTATTCTCATTATTATCTTATTCTTATTACTATTTGTTGGAACCAGGCGCAGGACAACTGCACAGGCCTTTATGGGAGCCGAGCCGGATTACAAGACACGATCCCAATATGAGTTTAGATCTTGCTCCGTTTATTAGCGGAAGTGCACATATATTTATACCTACAAGCATCTGAGGGATATCCAGGTTAACTACGATTGGTTGCTAGGGAGGTTGCTATGTCCCGGCCGCATAGGCTCTTTCCCAGCTCTGCAAAGTTGTTTACCCAAAACGGCTAACTACTCTTTCCCACATAGCTCCCCATTCCCAGCCGGCCAAGGACAACTCACTAACACTCCCCAGTACATTATCAGCAAGGCGCAGGTGGTGCAGATTCTCAGCACAGTGCAGATTCCCAGCACAGTGCAGATTCTCAGCACAGCATTTCTCTACAATTCCCCCTTTTTTCTTTTGCACTAATCAAGCCTTGCTGGTAAGTGAGAATACCTTATGTCTAATACATGCAAAAGCACAATACCTTATGTCTAATACATGCAAAAGCACAGCCAAAAACTACAAGGCATAAACAATAAAACAACTAGTAATATTAGCCGCGATTTACTAATACATGCACCCATCCCCAAGTCCGTGTCGGTCTGCAAGGTCTTTCCAGTCAAGAGTCCGACGTCCTGCTGAGCAGCGTCTGTTGTCTATTGATCTGCTGATGGGCAGTTCAAGGACTCTCGATCATTTCAACACCGAGGTTTTACCAACCGCCTGGAGCCGTAAGGTGTCCTCGATCTCCAAGCCATTCCTCTATAAGTCCTCCTTTTTTCTTTTGCATTAACCAGGCGTTATGAGTAAGGGAGGATAGCATTCGCCTTAAGCATGCAAAGGCGCAGCTGACTAAACCTAGGATTAAAAGTATAATAATCAAAAGCATTAAACCTGTTTTAAGCAAGGATTTCAGCCACCCACCAATACCCAATAAATTAGTTAACCCATCCAGTTCAAAGAAGCCCACATCCTTCTGTATCTTCTGGGTGTGTTCCATCAGCTGTTGGATTTGCTGGTGGATTGCCTTAGAGTGGTCTTGCAGATCCATACAGCACATTCCTTCAAAGTCTTCACTTCCGTGCCCATGGGCTAGCAGCAGGAAGTCGACGGCTGCTCTGTTTTGTAGCACCGCATGTTGCACCTGTGATAAATCTCACGCAAGATTAGAGAGGACATGACTGGTGACATTTGCTTGTTTAACCACCCAGCAGGATAGGGTGTCTAGGACTTTGTGAGCTCGCGCCGCTGCCGCCCCCAGTACAAAGAAGGATGCCAAAATTACCTCCCACTTGGACCAGAGACGGACGTTGTCATTACAGTCCTCCATCTGGGTTATGCTACACGCCATTCGCTGAGTTCTTCTTTTGACCCTGGTGCTGTTAGGATGGACCCAGGGCAAAGCCATACTTACTTGGCCTACTGTACATGGACCCCCTATGGGCTTTGATGGAATTCCGGACCAAGCCCGGTTGCCGCATATGAGAAAATATCCTGCAGGCAACGTTCGAGGGGTTACAGGGCTGGATCCCGGATGTGAGGAATTGTGGGACATCTTACCACACCATTTATTCCAACGACTCCCGTTGCCGATTGGGTACAACCAGGTGGGCGCCTGAGAGCTACTGCGACAATTATTATTATAACCTGAAGCGCAACCCTTATGCGATGCATTAATATAAAGGCAAATAGAAGCATTAAGAGAATCTATTAACTCTATCTCCTGTGGTTCAGGCCCTGCAGGCAGGTTGTGGCTCCAAAGATCGAAACGGTTGATTCCCGTTGCCAAGTTCTCGAGTGCTGTCAATCTTTTCAAAGTTTGAGGATTCCCAAAGACGGCATTGCCTTTACTGCATTCCAGAAATACTTCCACGTGGTCTCGTTCACAGGTACCCCAACTAGACATGTTACAAAGGGGGTACTAGGGGTGGCCAGACTAGCACAGAAGCGCGTGGTATTTAGCTCTCGAGCTAAGGTCACCCAGATGTTTTGTCGAGGATCAAACAACCTTGGATGGTACCCTGGAGCCCCTTATGTCCCAGAGCCCAGCACCCAGAACATCAGCAACGCTGCTGCCCACCACTGTCCTGCATGTCCCTTTCGACAGGACGCTCCCTCGTATCCGTGGGTCCTTTCGCAGGGCGAGTCCATCTGCTGGGAACCCATAGTGGACCTGTGGGTGTAGAAACACACATATGCCCTCGACCATTGAATACAACTTCTGCTGGACCCTCCCATAACCTGGTCCGAGGGTGCCGGTAGTGCACGCTCATAGATGATTCTTGTATCTTTTGACTACGGACCCGCTGCGCATGCACCCACATGGGGGGTTCCGTGTCATCTCCAAACACACAAAGATGGTTTAATACAAACAGTGTATAGGACAACCGTTCTTTTGGGTCTGTCATTTCCTTAAATTTCATCAGGTAATCTTTTAAGGTGCGATTAGCCCGTTCTACCATGGCTTGGCCAGTGGGTGAATTTGGAATTCCCCTGACATGCTTAATACCCCATTTTTCACAAAACTGATGAACACTGTCACTGGCATATGCCGGACCGTTGTCTGTCTTAATCACTTCTGGGACTCCTAATACTGCAAAGCAAGCGGTGAGATGTTTTTTCACATGAAGGGCTCTTTCCCCAGGCTGAGCGGTTGCCCATATTACATGCGAGTAAGTATCGATAGACACATGCACATACTTAAGTCGAGCAAACTCCGGAACATGTGTTACATCCATTTGCCACATCTCTAATGCCTTCAGGCCCCTGGGATTCACACCAATGCCCAGACCTGGCCCATGATGACTACTTTGGGGACAGGCCTGCACAATTCCGCGGGCATCGGACATAGTTATACCATACATCCGGATCAGGCCTTTGGCATTAGTGTGAAACTGTTCATGAGCAATACGGGCGATTTCAAAACAACTCAGTGGCCCATGCTCACGCACCAAGCTCACTAACCGGTCAGCCCGATCGTTACCCTCCCCCAAACCTAGTGTCCATTGATGACTCCGGACGTGGATGATACAGAATGCTGTCGAACGCCACCTCACCGCTCTTTTGATTTGTAGAAACAGCTGGAACAATCGCTGGTTAGAAGTTTCTTTCAAAAGAGCATCCTCAATTCGCTGTACTACTCCGACGACGTACAGGGAGTCCGATACAATATTCAACGGGGTGTCCTTCCAGTGCATCAGCGCCCATGCGACAGCTGCCAATTCTAAAGTCTGCAACGAGTCACCTTCTACCGCTTGTAGGGTGTGGGCTTTCCATAGGTCTTTCTCCTTCCAGGTGATGGCCGCCCTTCTGGAAGATTTCCCTGCATCCGTGAACACCGTGAGGCCATCACGCAGAGGTCTTTCTACACACTTTGGTCTTTCTACCCACGAATAGCTGGTAAGGAAGTGGCCAAGCTTTCCTGCAGGCCTTTCCGAAGTCACCTCCCCAGGGAACTCCAGGAGCGCTAGCTGCAGCGCAGTGGAGTGCCACAGGGCCCACTCCAAATCTGCCGCCTGCAGGGGAAGGTGGATCGCCGCCGGCTCACCCCCTGAGATTGCCAGCACCCGAATTCTCCCACGGCGGACCATGTGAGCCACCGCTTCCAACCGAGGGGTCACACTCTTGCACGGTTGAACTGAGGAGAAAATCCATTCTAAAACTGCAAGGTAGTCTTCTCCCCCTTTTTTCTTTTGCCACTGCATGACTACCGCCGTGAGGGAATTCTCCCGTGAAAGAATGAGAAGGCGCAAAGACAATCCTGGAAGATACCGCGGGCATAAGCGCGTAGCTACTAACTTCCCTAATCGTTCGACACAGGCTTGCTGCGCTGGCGTGAGCGAAATCGGCTTCCCAGCGTCTGTACCTTTGAGCAAAGGACGTAGTGGCTCAAGGTCCTCATTAGAAATACCCAGCAATGAACGCACCCATTGTAGATCTCCCATTAGGGTCTGCACATCAGTTAGTGTACGTAGATTCACATGTAAGGTAACCTTTTGAGGAGCGACTGTGGATTCTGTAATAACCCAGCCAAGGTATTTCCATGGGCTAGTATGCTGTACCTTTTCCGGAGCGATGACCAGACTGGAGCTGCTGAATGTGTTGGCAAGCGCTTCCTCATCCTCTGTCGTGAATCGAGTTTTTCGGGCAAACAGGATGTCGTCCATATAGTGGTAGATGATGGTATCAGGCCATCGTTGTCGGAGAGGCTGTAAGGTAGCAGCGACAAACATCTGACACATGTTTCGCATACCTTGAGGCAGGACGACCCACTGGAAACGCTGTGCCAGTTCTGCATGGTTCACCGAAGGTAGCGTGAAGGTGAGCCTCGAGGAATCCTCCGGATGTAAGGGAATGGTATAGAAACAGTCTTTTAAATCCACAATCAATAGATCCCACCCCTGAGGTAACATGGCAGGGGATGGAATCCCTGGCTGTAGCGCACCCATAGGTTCCAGTATCTGTAATGACACAAGCATACCCTTTCCCCCAGGTTATCAAGTCCAAGGCTCCCGTCCATTTTCTCGTGTTCCAGGCTCTCAGCATCACCTTACAGGGACCCGTTTTTACTTCTGTCAGGGCCCCCTTTAGCCCAGCCCTATGCTTGACCATCCGAGGGACCAGGCTACCCTGGTGCAACCTCAAAAATTTAAAACGTATACTGCTCTTGCCAATTTTTCGTTTTTCGTAGCTGGCATTTCAGCGTTTGGTTCATATGTTCCACTATGTCATGGTCCTCAGGATGCAATGGTATGGTGAAAAAACAATCTTTTAAATCAATTAGTAAGTATTCCCCTAAGCTCTGTCCAAGGATACAAGTCAGAGTACGGCTCCCAGTCCTCCATCGGTGGGGGGGGTGGGCGGGGGAGGTGGGGGGGGACGCCGTAGTCTGAGTTATTCCTGGCTTTCCCGCTTTCAAATTCTGGACTTTCTTGTTGTGCTTATTTAGCCCTCTCTGCTGATATATATTACACAATAAAGATCTAAAGACCACAGACACAAACAGCACAAACACAATTTCTGTCCAGTGGCACGACCTCACATAGCTGTGCACTCCACTAGTGAGTTCCACTGGTTATCGGCAGGACACTGAGACTGAACATTCTCTCGATTTGGCAGATTGGAGGGTTGCTGACAGGCTCCTAACTCGGCGGGTGTGTTGCCTGACATTGGCAATCAACTCCGTCTGCCGAGGCGGCCAGGCACGTCCAACCCGTGCCTGGGCCAGAGAGCACAGACACCAATATGAGGATGCTGCAAATGGCGTTTAATATACGCAGGCTGGATCTTATAAAGGTAGCAAAGGCGGAAGCATGCCTATATAGCCAATAAGCGTTGCTCTTTACCTAATATGGCATATGCCTTAGTTCCCTATTCTTCCCGTACATCGCGAGATCTTCCGAGCGCCGTACCCTACATCTCCCCCCCCCCATGTTAATCTAAATATCCTAAATATCACTACTTTGAACAAGCTGCTGATAGCGTACATTGTGACTGCCTTGTTTCTGTGAGCGTCGTAGCTGATGCAATACATACTGGGTTATACATGACAAAATAGGCATGCCGCAAAAGACACCAATCAATACCATAATGATAATCAACCCAAGCTTCCACAATCAATTCAATTGAGCCAGGATAGTAATCATGTCCAGATACTGTTGCCTATGTTCTCAAGCCATCTCCAGTTTCCTGGGTTACGTCTTATCATCTGTAGCAGATCTGATCCTACGTTTTGAATGTCCTCCGACCTCTTGTCGATCTTCTCGTAGTCTTTTGTGGTCAGGCAACAAAATTTTAGGTTTTTGAATGTTCTGGACCGGCCTCCCCCCACCTGGAGAATCTCGAAGATTACGTTGATGGCCTCGTGATGTGCTTTGAGTATCTTGTTGACATCCCTAAAACCTGCTGCTATCTGTTGAGACAACGTGTTTACTGCTTTATTCGTCCGCAACAAGTGACAGGTCGAGCTTTGAATTTTGTATAGCCCTGTTGATCCTAAAATCGGGCCGAGGCAAGTAATATTAGCATTCACCAGGACGAGGAATGGTGCCTCGCTCATATTACTCGGTAAAAAGACACCAGGTGACATGGGGGCAAAAAATTTTACAAGGGTTAGGGGTATTTTGTCTGGTGGTAGGTATGCAGCAGCCAGCAAGCATAGCGCGCTAGAGCAGGAAACGTTTCAGGTGGGGAGAATTATAGTACCGTTCGTCCATCTTGTACCTGAGTGTCTAAACAAGTCTTCGGGTATAATCCACTCCCTGTTTCCTTCATCATCCCCGTAGCTAAATCTTCCCACACCTCTGCCTATATTTATTGTATTATAACTTTCATAGGTGGCAGAGGGGTCTGATGTAATCTTTCTCTCCCATTTCTGAGCCTTCTGAGTGACTATCTCTAGGTACCCTGTGAAATTCACATGATGGGAGCAGTATGTCACATTAACATATGACCCATATGGTGACCATGATTCCCCATACACTGTCCCACTAGGCAGTATTGTGAGATTTGCTGCTCTTCGTGCCATTAATTTGCATAAAGCGTTATCTGTTAGCGGAGCCACAAAGCTTACAAAAGCAAAGCATGTTAGTGGATTGTGTGGAAGGAGCGTTTGTAGAAGAATTGTTTGAAAGCAGGAACTGAGAGGAAAACTAGGGCCTCACATAGCTCTGGCATTACAGAGGCCTGCTTGGGGTGCTACACAGTTGCCACTTCCAGGATGGTTGGTATGCGCGGACTCTGCTCCTCCACGGTTCCCTGGGCAACGCAATCTGCCCTCCTCGCAGCTGCGAAAGGGAGTAACGGAGGATGGAGCGGGATGAAAGCTCCGCGGCCAAACTCTGTTGCACTCCCTTTGCTGGGCTGCTGATAAGCTGCACAGTGGCTGTCTAATGAGAGATATACGATAACAAGTCCGGTGCTGAGCCAGCAAAAGTGGCAAATGATGAACTTTGCTCGAACTTTGCTCATTATAATGTGAAAACCGTACCTCCATCTCAGAAGTTACCCGCCTCCGAGGTACGACCACCCCTCACTGAGCATGCGCTTTAGATTTTCGGTTGACTGTACCTTTAAATGAAAGCGAGAAACTTTTCCACCAATCAACAACAAGGTTAAGTATGACTTTAGTCACTCAATCTCCACCTGAATGTAAAGAAAAGTATAAAAGGTGAACTAAGGGTGAAAAGTCTGGAGGGAAGAATTCATCGTAACTCCTGGGTCAGTCGAGAGGCTGAGCCCCCTTCCCTCCCCTTGCGCCGGGACGCTGCCCGAGGAGACTCGAGACTGGACGTCTTCTCCCATTTTCTGGGGTGAGTGATGATTGCATATTTGTACATCAGAGCTAGCTAAAAACCCCATGCTCTAGTAGAGAATTTCCTGTACTAACATCCGAAACCTGCTTTGTAAATGCTGCACTTGAATAAATCACACTGTTTGTGAACTCGACTATTTGTTTGAGGTGGGGGGCAATCGGACCTACAGTTGACAGACTGTTCGTGAATCCGATACCTTTTTTGATACCTCCTTCCCCCCCCACCATTACCACTACGGCTTTCAAACTGCAACATTTTCAACACAGGTTGAGATCAGGACTTTCCCCTTTTTCCACCCCGGTGGGGAGGCAATAATGGGATGCGCCTCTCGCCCATTGTCGGGCCTAGGATTCTGTGTTTCCTGGTCGACTCCATACAACCTGTATCAGCAGGGTAATGCAAAGAGAGCCTTTCCTCGTCTTGCCATGTCGATTGTTTGTTTTGCTGTTTCCTTTTCAACCGGACAAGGTGCTTTCTTAGGAGGTCGGGGTCCAGTCGAATCCTCCATCACTGAGGTGTATGGGTTGTGGGGGTCGTCCCATCAGCTGTTCCTGTAGGGGTAAGCTCATAGTTGCCATGAGTTTTGAGGTTCGGTCTTATCCACCTTGCGGGTACCCATTTCACTACCTCCTGCTGTCTTACGGCCGCGTAGCCCCTTCCCTGGGTTACCAAGTTCCACCCAGACTCCCATATCCCTTTCTCTGGGAACCTGACCAGAACTGGGGGCCCATCCTCTATAGCTGCGACCGCCCAATGCTTATCCACTGGTGCCTTGTTCTCATTTCCACGAATGAAATGATTCAGCGAATATAGCGCTCGCATCAAAATTTCTGGTTGCTTCATACTGGGAATTCTTTGGGTATGACCTTCCCCCTCCCCAAGGATCTTGATTTTTTGTTTGAGGGTTTGATTTGCTCTCTCTACAATTGCCTGTCCTTGGCTATTGTGGGGAATTCCGTGCTGCAGTTGAATTCCCCATTTGTCAGCCCAGTCTTGCGTAGATTGGGCTGTGAAGCAGGAGCCGTTATCTGTTTTGATTATTTGCGGAACGCCTAACCATGCTATAGCCGTTATCCAATGCTGGTGAGCTGCACGCGCAGTAACCCTCTGGTGTTGTGTGGCTATGATCAGTCCACTGCATGTATCCACTGTAACTGCTAACCAGGGTCGTGGTTTGAATAAAGGGCATAATGTGAAGTCTGACTGCCAGATTTGATTTGCCTTTAGGCCACGGGGATTCACCCCAGCACCCCATAGAGTCGATCGTTGGCAATACGGGCAAGTGGCTACCACATCCCTGGCTGCTGCAAGGGGAATGTTGCAATGCTTTGCAAGGGCTCTCGCTCCTATGTGGAGGTGCTCGTGTATAGCACGAGCTTGTGTTATTGTCCATACACCCTTGGCTGCTGCATCAGCTTTATTGTTGCCTTCCTGATAATATCCCTGTATACTGGCATGACTTCTCACATGGACTATGGAGGCTGTGGTGCTGCGCTGTTGCAGCGCCTCCTCCAGCATGATGGCTATTGGCGTGCCCGCCCATACATTCTCCTGTGTGCACTGATATGATGTATTGAGTAGGCTATATGGATTCAGCTCTGTCCAGTTGCTTTGAGGAATACCTAACACCAGTGCATCAATTGATCCGCTGTCCCACAAAGCCAACAACTCTTAATTTGGGTATAATTAACAATACGCCTAAGTAGCATAACATATCCATTAGTGTTAAAAGTAGCATCAGCTTCTATAACAGCGTTAAAAGTAATATTACCTCCTAAAAGCCACAATATACAGCTAATAATAACAGTAACACTTCTTCCTCCCATGTTGTTCTTCTGCAGGCTCACACTTTCCACAGCTAGGGTACCAGCTGCCTGCCTGCTACGTTTGATGTATGTGAGTTTGCTTCCAGCCAAGGTCTCGCCCATTTTTGCTGGCACCCATCTGGTTCCAGTATCTGTAACGATACAAGCATACCCTTTTCCCCAGGTTATCAAGTCCAAAGGTCCCATCCAGTTTCCCGTGTTCCAGTCTCTCAGCATCACCTTACACGGACCCGACTTTACTTCTGTCAGGCCTCCCTTTAGCCCAGCCCTGTGTTTGACCATCAGAGGGACTAGGCCATCCTGGGGCAATCTCAAAATTTTAAAGCATATTCTGCTCTTGCCAATTTTTCGTTTTTCGTAGCTGGCGTTTCAGCGTTTGGTTCATATGTTCCACTATGTCATGGTCCTCAGGATGTAATAGTATGGTGAAAAAACAATCTTTTAAATCGATTATTAAGATGTCCGAATCATTTTGAAAGGTTCTCGATTTCCATTTCTATTTATGTTTGCATAGCTTCAATTTGGTTTCCTCCCCAGAAATTGCTTGGGATTTCTGTATATTAAGGAGGCGCCCGCTCCAGTAGCATTGAGGCTTTTACAATTTGTAAGGACTGTTGTAGGTCCTTCCGTGTCAGTTGCACTGGAGCTTGGCCGTCGCTTCATTCTTGTTTCCCATGCTGAAGTACTTCCCTAGTCTCTTTCCAAGGATACAAGTCAGAGTACAGCTCCCAGTCCTCCATCGGTGGGGCATGTGGGCGGGGGAGGTGGGGGGGGAACACCATAGTCTGAGTTATTCCTGACTTTACCGTTTTCAAATTCTGGACTTACTTGTTGTGCTTATTCAGCCCTCTCTGCTGATATATATGTTACACAATAAAGATCTAAAAACCACAGATACAAACAGCACAAACACAATTTCCATCCAGTGGCACGACCTCACGTAGCTGTGCACTCCTCTAGTGAGTTCCACTGTCTCAATTGCCTAATCCCATCCTCGCTGCCAATTAGGTTGCGAATGGGCTTTGGATTCGGCAATAATCACACAGAACAAAGTGGCTACGGCTATTCAGGTGAAAGCACGTTAAAGAAGCAAAGTATGACTAATTACTCGTGAGGTAATACTTGTCGGCAGGACACTGAGCCTGAACATTCTCTTGAGTTGGCAGATGAGAGGGTTGCTGACAGGCTCCCAACTCAGCGGGCGTCCCCGCAGAGACAACGTGGGTCTCAGTGTTAGGAGTCTCACCCCCCCTTTCTCCGCACTGTCTGTTTAAGCCCGGTGCATCCCGCCACGTAGGGCCAGTACGTGCCAGCAGGCAGACCAGGGGGCGGACAAACTCCGCCTTCAGTCACATAATCTTCCCTCCTGGGTGCGCAGGTGCGCATGTCAGTAAATTGTCCCAGTCGTCAGTCTGAGGGTCCTGCCTTTCTCATCTCCCTCCCTCTCGGGTGTTTGACCTTCAAACTAATTTAGAGGATGTTTGCAGTTAAGTTGGCTACAAGCCCGGTCGAGCAGCCGCCTTCAGCTGCTTTTGGAGGAGGTCGGCTCTGAGCCTGGCTGGGCAGCCGCCTCCGCACTCCTTATCGCTCAGCCTGGGCAGGCAAACATCTTCTTTCTCAGGGTCTTGGATCCTATTTTGCACAATAGTTTTATGACTCTACATATCATACAAATTTCCACCTTTCAACCATACCTCGTGTCGGCATCAATATACAAAGGATACAACACATAATAGAGATGAACATAGCAAATAGAAATAATAGCCCTAATAACGGTTTCCGTCGTCACTTAAAGCATTACAGTTCTTCAACCTCCACTTTTAAAGACAGATCAAATTCCTCTGCACCTCCCTCCTGGCTTTCATCAAGCCTTCAGCAACATAAGTTTCCTTGATCTCATTCGCCTTCTCTTCCCAGCCCCCCTTTCTCCTTTTTTCAAGGCGATCTAACAAGCGGAAGCGGGGGCACAGACAGTGTAGGCGCCGCAGGTGCAGGCACAGAGGCAGGCACGGGCAGGGGGGTTAGCGATGGATCTCCAAACACCAGCGGTTTTCAGTGGCGTGGTGGTCCCGGTCCTGAAGTGCTTGCAAAGGCTGCCGTGGCTCCGATGGCCACTTTGCTTTTGGCTTTCACATCGGGTTTGAATACTAGGTGGGGCTCGGCTTTGAACCCATTCTCTCTGCACCAGATCGAAAGCTTGCAGAGGGTCTGTTCATCAGCCTCTGTCTGCACTCCCACTGCTTCGCTCTTCCCGAGTGCCTCCCGTGCTGCCCTCCAAGTCTCCCTCTCCTCCCTTGCTCTCTGGAGGACCTGCCGTATCACTCCCCATGTCTTTAGATCTTTCGCACTCCCTTTAGACATACCATATTCCGTTAACGCGGTGGTACATCTCTGCCAGTGCTGGGGGAATAAAACTTCCCCGGCACTGTTAACCGCCCCTTCTTCAAGGAGCCGCTCAATGCAGCTCTTAACTGCGTTCGATTTCATAGAAATCCCCCATTCACGAGCACACGATAATACGACCTTGATTATCCCTTCCATGATCTGGATCCCTCGACCGCCTACGGTCCGCCGCCTCGGAGTATCACGTCGGGGTCACCACTTGTTGCCTGACATTGGCAATCGACTCCGTCTGCCGAGGCGGCCAGGCACGTCCAACCCGTGCCTGGGCCAGAGAGCACAGACACCAATATGAGGATGCTGCAAATGGCGTTTAATATACGCAGGCTGGATCTTATAAAGGTAGCAAAGGCGGAAGCATGCCTATATAGCCAATAAGCGTTGCTCTTTACCTAATATGGCATATGCCTTAGTTCCCTATTCTTCCCGTACATCGCGAGATCTTCCGAGCGCCATACCCTACACGGGCGTCCCCGCAGAGACAACGTGGGTCTCAGTGTTAGGAGTCTCACCCCGCCTCTCTCTGCACTGTCTGTTTACGCCCGGTGCATCCTGCCACGTAGGGCCAGTACGTGCCAGCAGGCAGACCAGGGGGCGGACAAACTCCGCCTTCAGTCACATAACCTTCCCTCCTGGGTGCGCAAGTGCGCATGCCAGTAAGTGGTCCCAGCTGTCAGTCTGAGGGTCCTGCCTTTCTCATCTCCCTCCCTCTCGGGTGTTTGACCTTCAAATTAATTTAGAGGATGTTTGCAGTTAAGTTGGCTACAAGCCCGGTCGAGCAGCCACCTTCAACTGCTTTCGGAGGAGTCAGCTATGAGCCTGGCTAAGCAGCCGCCTCCGCGCTCCTTATCTCTCAGCCTGGGCAGGCAAGCATCTTCTTTCTTAAGATCTTGGATTCTATTTCGCACAACAGTTTTATGACTCTACGGATCATACAAATTTCCAGCTTTCAACCATACCTCGTGTCAGCATCAATATACAAAGGACACAACACATAATAGAGATGAACATAGCAAATAGAAACAATAGCCCTAATAACGGTTTCCGTCCTCACTTAAAGCATTACAGTTCTACAACCCCCACTTTTAAAAGATGAATCAAATTCCTCTGCACCTCCCTCCTGGCTTTCATCAAGCCTTCAGCAACATAAGTCTCCTTGATCTCATTCGCACTTTATTCGCCCCTTCTTTTTTTTTTTTTTTGAGGTTATCTAACAAGTCCTGGACCCAGCCAGGCCGTTCTTCAGGCACGATGGGGGGGGGTCCGGAAGCGGGGGCACAGACGGTGTAGGCACCGCAGGTGCAGGCACCGGGGCAGGCACGGGCGGGGGGTTTGGCGATGGATCTCCAAACACCAGCCGTTGTCGGTGGCGTGGCGGTCCCGGTCCTGAAGTGCTCGCAAAGGCGGACATGACTCCGGCGGCCACTTTGCTTTTGGCTTTCACATCGGATTTGAATACTAGGTGGGCCTCGGCTTTGAACCCATTCTCTCTGCACCAGATCAAAAGCTTGCAGAGGGTCTGTTCTTCAGTAGCTTGCTCCAGGGATTGCATGAGCCTATTCACCAAATTTCCGTAGGACTTCTGCAATCCCTGCTTCACTATCGTAAATGATGGGGCCTTTCGTTCTGACGGCACTAAAAACAGCGCCTGCTTCCGTGAAGCATTATACATGGGCATCGAGTAGGTTAGCTGAGTCGCGGGGTCACCATAGAGATCCCGTCCCATAAGCATCTGCCCAGTCACACCACACAACGGATCTCCCGAGATGTTACGTGCGTTCACCACCTCTTGGATTTGTTTCTCCCACTCCCGTTCCCATAACAGATATTGCGCGGGAGTGAGGAGGACCTTCGCTATCATTACTTCTTGCCACGTACAACCCGTGTCCTTAGCCGTTTTACTACCCCCAATGGTGGCATCGCAGAGAGAGTCTCCTATCTCCTGCCACTCAGTGGCACTATACATAAGTTCCAGAGTTTGCAGATGTCCCATCTCTTGTGCCCATCGTAACAACTCATAGAGTTTCTTTGTACTCACAACCGCCTCTCGCTTGGCGAGAATATACAATAGCAGCTGTGTTGCCGCCCCCCAGTCCATGGTTAAGGCGGTCTTCGCGGAGGGGCCCCGACGGCTCAACCGCCCCCGCCCCTAGACCCTGTGCCCAGCACTGTCCCGGCGGTGTGGGTACCTCACACCGGACGCCGCTTCCCAGCTCCTCAATCCTCCGTCACGCTGTGGTGACCCTGGATTTTCCGCGATCCTCCGTCAAGCCGCGGTGACCCCGGATCTTCCGCCCGCGGATCTTCCCCCGTCAGCCGTGGCTATCCAGGATCTCCGACCTGCCACAGCACCTTCCTGCCGCCAGATCCCGACGACCCTGCCGTTGGGTCCCTGTTCGGGCGCCAGATGTTGGAACCAGGCGCAGGACAACTGCACAGGCCTTTATGGGAGCCGAGCCGGATTACAAGACACGATCCCAATATGAGTTTAGATCTTGCTCCGTTTATTAGCGGAAGTGCACATATATTTATACCTACAAGCATCTGAGGGATATCCAGGTTAACTACGATTGGTTGCTAGGGAGGTTGCTATGTCCCGGCTGCATAGGCTCTTTCCCAGCTCTGCAAAGTTGTTTACCCAAAACGGCTAACTACTCTTTCCCACATAGCTCCCCATTCCCAGCCGGCCAAGGACAACTCACTAACACTCCCCAGTACATTATCAGCAAGGCGCAGGTGGTGCAGATTCCCAGCACAGTGCAGATTCCCAGCACAGTGCAGATTCTCAGCACAGCATTTCTCTACAACTATTTTACTATTATCTTATTGTGATCACTTATTCTTATTATTGCTCTATTCTTATAGTTTATAACAATCTTAAAACTATGTATCATAAACTTGACATAAAACATAAGGCACAAAGAAGAAGGCACGTAGAAGGTAGAGGATGACAGGTAATACCGCAGTATAGAAATAGGGTGTACCTTGGGATAACTTGGGGATAATACTGAGTGGATATATTCTTAAAGCAGTTGTCGGCGTGCTACTAACATGATGTTAACCTTCTCTAGCCGACTCTTGACAAACGGCATGAACTTATTCAACATACAGGGTCCAAAGATCAGTGTCATTCATGATCATTGCTATCGGCCCTATCAAGGTGGATATCAGGGTGGTTAACCACGGCGAACCAGTGAACCAATTTTCGTACCAGCTGCGTTTGGAACAGGGTTCAATGGGTGCTGGTTGGCAAGGCGTGACACTGAAAACTGGTGACCCTGTAGTTACTTTTGTACTAATTGCTCGAGATTGTTCCATCTGTTCAAGTATCCATTTAAAGGGCTGGTGTGACTCTACCTGTCCTATAGTGACAAGCTGCAAAATTAAGATCACGCAAAGGCATCGCGGCCCCCTCTTGCAGAGGCTGTTTTGTTGTTTTCTGGATTCGGTCGGCGTGGAACTCACAGGCTCGGGCGGGACGCCTGTCACTGGGGCGTCCGATGATCCGGTCCTGTGAACAGAAACTCACAATTTTCATTAGTTTTATCTTGAAGGTCTGGTTTAATAGACTTAAGCGGGCACCACTTGACTCTGCCATCTTTCCTGACAGTGACCTTTGGGTCGATCTTGGCATGGGGGGAGCGCTGCCAGCGAGTCCCCCAGCCAAGGGCAGTTTACTGCAACATGGCCTGCCTGGCCACATTTAGAACAAGCCATTACGTTGGCTATTGCGGTGTGAACAGCCACCTGAATTGGGGTCAGATGCTCTTCCTTTGCAACATGCTTAATCATGTCTGCGATACTTGCCCCCGCCGGCAATGATCGCAAGATTTCTTTGGTTGCCGAATTGCATTGTTGGCGTAAACATTCCGCTACGACCGGGCTTTTTGCCTCCGCAGGCAGGGCCGAAGAGTCGACCGCTGCCTGGAGACGATCTACAAATCGTGTAAAGCTCTCACTTTCACTTTGCTTTATTGAGGACCATGGCGATGGTCTGGCAACAACTCTACAGGCTGTTCGAATAGCTTCTCTGGCCGCACGAGTAGTTGACATAATTTCATGGGCCCGCAGGCCATGGGCCTGTGCCTGGGGGGTGATCATTGCTGGGTCTTTACCCATTAACTGCTGCAGGCTGGAGCCGTGTAATGGATGATCCACCCCGGTTACCTGGGCTAAACACTTCGTACAGTTGTCTTCCCATTCTTGTCTGAAAACGATCATCCCTGCTCCATCAAAGATTGGCCTACAAGTTTGTTTTATATCAAACGGGAGCATATCGTCCCCCCCGAAGATACCATCTGTGAGGGTTGAGACCATAGCAGAATTAATCCCTTTATCTGCAATTGCTTTAACAATCGCTTGTACGTCCTTACATTTTATCGGCAAGTAGACCCTCTGTCCTGCCTCCGTCACCCGGACTGGGAACGCTAGCGCGGCCGATGGGGCCCACTCGGCACATGCGATCTTTATTTCCTTCCAGTCCGTGAGAGGGGTTTCTTCCTTTTGCGGTTTTTCTTTAATTCGAATGGGAATATTTTGGCTCTTAGTTCTCTGGCTCTTAGTTCTGTGTACCTTCTTTTTCTCCTTCCTTAAGTTTGAATCAGTCGTGAGCCACTCGTCCTCAGCAGTGTCTGAGCCGGAGCTGGAGCCAGAGCCAGAGCCGGAACTCAACTGACTGGTCACTTCCGGGCTCCGGTACTTTTTCGTTGGGCTCCGGCCCCGCCCACTTCCGTTGCGGGCGGGCTGTTCCCCCCTCCTTGGTTCGCCCCGCCTCCTACTCACGGAAGCGCGTTTTTTCAAATGGCCGCTCTGATTGGTTCTCAGCGCCTCACTCGGGCCTCCCTCACCTGTCCGGTCACCCCCACCACCTTTCTCCTCCTTGTTCTCCTCCCCCACCTGTTTATCTAACGGTTCCCGTCTGTTCTTGTTCTTCTTCCCCTCTTGTTTATCTAACGGTTCCCGTCTGTTCCCGCCGGGAGCATCCTCGCCCCGCCCTTCTTGTGGCTCAGCGCCATTTTGGGGGGCATAGGGTGGTGGCCTGACCCAGACTTCCCCAAGGTCTGACTTCTTTTTGATATTTCTAGCTTCCTTGGCTAGCTCGCTCCAAACAGATTTCGGCTGTTTCTGCTCCTCTGTAAGCGGGACGGGGTTCGGGGATTGAGGGGACGTATCGCCCTCTTGCAGATCTTTAGGCTCAGCAGAATCGCCATCATCTGGGGGGTGCAAAGTCTGTGCGGCTGCCCCGACTCCCATTTTCGAGGTGGCCAACAAACAGTCCTTTACCGCCACCCAGGTCTCCTGCTCTTTCATAGCTTTCTGCAATGCCTGTACAACTTTTTCCCAAGCCTTAAGGTTTTTCCCACAACCCGAAGACATCGTCTCCTCGGCTAATGCCTTGGTACATTTGTCCCACACTTCAGGGTGGAGAATATCCACCGGCTGGTCTATAACCTTAATTTTTAAAGCCTCGCAACAGCGAGAGTAAAATCTTTTGGCTTACAATCAATCCCCCAATATTTATGTAATTGCGATACGACCTTCACGAGGGCTTCCATCCTCCTTGTTGGTCCGGGAGCGTCCTCCCCGCCGGGCTGGTCCAGCCGCTCCGGCCTCCGTTCACCCGTCCAGGCGATGATCCCAGGTTTCGGCACCACTTGTTGCCGTTCAAGCGGCGTGGCGACCTGGTTCAGGAACGGCACGGCGACCACCCCCAGGCCGCTCGGGCTATCAGCTCGCTGACACCAATGTGGTGGACGGCAAATGGCCTTTATTGATGGGTAACAAGGTGTTATATAGCTTGGTTTACAACGTCACATCCGTCTGCTTACATCATAAACTAACACTATTGGCTATTAGCGGCCCTATCTTTCCGTACAGCACAATATCTTCCGGCCGCCGGACCCTAACTATCTGCAACAGGGTCATGCCTAGTGGGCTGTGTGTCACAGAGTGGGGGAATGTGAGGGAACCATGGAAGGCCAGCTGAGAGTAGGGACATCTGTGCAATCCTAAAATGCATCAGCAGCAGTGCCAGTCACTCTAGTGACTGCAACGCCATATGCACAGTGGTCATTAGACGTCTGACAGTCCTTTCTATCCTCTGATCGTGCACCAAGTGCTAGATCGGAGGCTCTGAGGTACATCTTGTGGAATAGGAATGTGATATTTTTATAGTTAGTTTTCGTAATAGGTCTAATTTTAAGTCAAAATAAAACAGTAGGAACCATTTGATTGCTAAAGTACACGTACTGTGTACTTCACCCTTTTAACCTCTTTTCGAAGAAAAAAGCAGGAGTCCACCTGATCTTCTTCCTTTAGCCTCACAACAAAATTGTAATCCTCTATTTAGGACATCACTTACCTGCTGTGGATTTAATATCAAGAAACAGATGAACCTTTGCAAATAAGTAAACAGCTAAAGAGAACTAAGCAGTCAGCTAAAACGTTTATCACTCTTGTCCTTGTTGATGTGGTTTTAATAACACGTGCTTTTTCATATGACATCAGTGGATTTTTAATATTTAATTTATTAGGTTATATTAATTTAACATCATCAATCCATCCCCATTTTTTATACTTTACTAAAAATGTGTTCCTATTTTGCAGGGAAGCATGGGAGGAACAAAAGACTGCAAAGAAGATCATAAGGTTACTATATTTTTGCTAATCTTCTCTACACCTTTTAACCCTGAGCTAGGGTGCTATTATCCAGAGGGTAGAAGTAGGCTGATACATAAGCAGTTTCTAGATATAATTATATAGAGTTTTTTTTTCCTAAAGTTAAAAATACATTGTTCTAGAATCATACTTTGGCATTTGAATCAGCCTCACCAGCTCTATTTTTTTTAACTGTGTGAACATCTTTAAATGTTTCATCTTGGCAGAAAGCTTTCGGGGGAAAATAATAATGAGAAATTGGGGAAAAACAAAGCAAAACGAAGTGGGAAAAAAGCAGCATCGGAAATAAAGCACTATTTTGGCTCTCAAAATTCGGAGCACTGAATGCAGAATAGAGAATACAGATAAAGCCATGTAAGGGATAGTTTATTCATAAGTGGCCTTTTGAACAGTGAGCTTGGAGATACAGTATATTTTCTTTATCTTTGTGTCATTTTGGTTGGCCAGTTATTGAATATGCTCTGAAACAGTCATGGGTAATTAACATTAGCAGAAGTGTTGTTTTGACTGCAGGGCTGCCAAGGAATGAAGAACAAATGGGATAGGTTTTACAGAAAGATTGGAAGGAGGAGGACAGATTTTTTCTAAATTAAAATTATAAATCTCCATAATTTCCTTTTTTTTCTTCTTTTTTTTTTTTTTTTCTGTAAGGGAGCAGGATATGCTTAGATATGTTTCAGCTTAGCGAAACAAAGGGAACTGAAAAAATACAATCTTGAAATAAAAAAGATCCACATATCTGATATACCATATTTCACTTATCAACACCCTTCTCCATTTCTCTGGGCTGGTACAGGTAAAATCAGTGCTGATCTTACTTCTGATTTCATAGCCGTTGAAGCCAGGATTTTCCTACAGAGCCAAAGAACATGAGTGAAGTTGCATGCTGGATCTTGATCATCAAATGCTGGATCATCATCACAGTGATCTTCAAAAAATCCACACAATGACGTACTTTTTAACATTTCATCTACCCATCAGATTACTTCAAAACAGAGGAAAAATCTACTTTCTACACAGCCATGACTGCATTAATCTTCCCTGTATATTGAGAATCAAGTCCTGAAACAATCAACAAGCAGATTTAACAGAGGAGCTTTAGAAAAAAAAAGAAACCAAAAATCATCAAGGTATACCACAACCAATTTTAACAAGATTATAAAATTAAATCCTTTAGAACTCTCTTTTTTATTCCTTATTTCTCATAATTTTTCTTGTAATTTAACATCCCTTGCCAGATTGCGTTCCAAACGTGCCTTAGCTTTCCTTGTCACATCTCTGAATTCCCTGACTACGTTCCTGTATTTCTTCCAGGGGGCCTGTCCTTTTTTCCACATTCTGTATACCGCCTTCTTCTGCTTGAGCATTGCCACAAGCTCCTTGCTCATCCACGCAGGTCTCCTGCCCCCTCTGCCTGACTTCTTACACACAGGGATGCACTGTTGCTGGGCGTGGAGGAAGTGCCGCTTGAAAACTAACCAGCTCTCTTGGGCCCCCCTTCCTTCTAGGGCTCTAGCCCATGGTGTTGGGGCCTTGTTGGGGCCTTAGTACTTTTGTAAGAATATAAGAAACTGGGGTAATGGGATTCAAGGTCACCCAGAGAAGAAGAACATGTTCATGGGCAGTTTCAGGGGGGACTGAACCGGCCAGACAGACGCCCGGGAGACCTAGCAACAGAGCACTGACAAGAGCACCAATCAGCTGCAAGCTTGTAGCCCGACCAATGAGAATGCTGCTGCTTAGCGCATGCCCATGTGTACTGGTATAAAGCTCTGTTGCAGATGACAGCAGAGTGAGTTGAACCTGCTTCATATTGAAGTGTTGTTCACTCTGTCTTGCGGGGTGGGCCTCGGCACCATGGGATTCTTCTGAGGAGGTCTCCGAAGAGGCTCAAGTTGGCCCTCCTGAAGTCCATGGTTGCAAGGCTACTTACAGCCCTGCTTCCTCCTCGTTGGATCCTGAACTCCACCAACTCATGGTCACTGCAGCCGAGGCTACCCCCCACCTTCACATCTCCTACAAGTCCCTCTGTATTTGTTAGCACGAGGTCCAGTAGCCGACCTTTCCTTGTTGCCTCCTCCACAACCTGCATCAAAATTATCATCAACACACTGCAGGAACCTCCAGGACTGTTTGTGCCTGGCTGTGTTGTCCTCCCAGTTGATGTCAGGGTAGTTGAAGTCCCTCATAAGAACCAGAGCTTGTGACTGTGAGGCAGTATCCAGCTGACTATAGAAGGCCTCATCAACCTCCTCATCCTGGTCAGGTGGCCTGTAGCAGACACCCACCACAGTGTCTCCCACATTAGCCTGCCCTGTAACCCTTACCCACAAGCTCTCAACTCCGTCATCATCCACCCCCAGGTTGAGCTCCATGCATTCCAGTTGCTCTCTCACATAAAGAGCAACTCCACCTTCACCGCAACTCCACCTTCACCTTCCCAGCCTGTCCTTCCTAAAGAGCACATAACCTTCCATGGCAGCGCTCCAGTTGTGTGAGCTATCCCACCATGTCTCTGTGATTCCAATGAGATCATGACACTGGGACCGCACACAGATCTCCAATTCGTCCTGCTTATTCCCCATGCTTCGCGCATTGGTGTACAGGGAAGAGTGAAAGAGGACCCTCTATAATCATATCCTATCCTCACTTCCCCACTACCATACTCCCGCTGGATGCCATCTGACTTTGGCTGTCTGGTACTGATCACCCTGTCTGTGTGACACTCCCCTTCCCCCTTCTTGCCTAGTTTAAAGCCCTCCTAACCAGGGCTTCCTGTCCCTCCACTATTACCATCTCCCAAATGGAATCAATAGACTGTCTCTTTTAGTGATGGGATTCAGTGAATCACTCAATTTGCCGGTTCTAAATATTCCTGCGGATAACACTACTCCACATAGTGATTCTCTCTATAAGTGCTGTCTAGCCTACATGAGCGTTATTCATTGGCCGGACTCCATCCTTGCTCACAACGGATGAGCTAACCAACAGTGGAAAGCCATTAGGGTTCAATCAATTTCCTGCAAGCCTCTTTCTATCGTGCTCAACATTCACGTGTTTAAATTTCTTTGCACAGCATGGTACTACACTGCTGAATACAGACTATGTGTCACAGTTTCATAACCAATACCTTTGCCAGTGGTGACCCAAAGTTAGACTCTTAATTCTCCAGAAATATATTTTTGTTTCTTCAAGAAAAAATGCTCATATCTGGGCCAAACCCATTTCTCCGCCTTGATAAGAAGAACATCTCAGAGACTCCTCAGTCTATCTGGATTTCCCCTCAGATCCTACTCTCTCTCTCTTCTCTTGCCTTTCATTGACAAATCTGCCCATTCTGTTTCTACACTACTTTGCTATTAATCAATACTCTGACTTACGGCATCTGTCATTGACAATAATGCTACAGAGTAGCACAATATGCGATTTCTCAGGATTAAAGCACTTGACTGCATATTCTTGCACTTTGCTTTTGTATTAATTGTTTACTTCATAGCGAGCAGGACAGCTGTCTCCCTCACTAAGCTTCTTCATCTGGCACATGCCAATTGAAAATGGAAAAATCACTTAACTTGGTGAGCAGGAGTATGCCCTGAAATCTCAAACTGTCAGTCAGAGCCACAGTTTGCAACTTTTTTTTGCCCTCCTTCATGCATCTAAACTTCTGATCAAAGAACCAGCGACAACAGTTGCAGTGTATGATGCGCACGGACTCTGGTGTAATGTACCAAAGACTCTTTATCGAGCATCAGATACAACTTATATGCTGTACTGTCCCAGATACAATACCTTATTTGCAAAAAGCACGCAAAGCGCGGTTGCTAAATAGGCCAATAGTCTAACTAATTACATGCAAGATTATCCAATCAGCTATGGATTTATGGCCTTGCAGATGCCAGTAATCACCTGGCTCCATGCCATCTCCAACTACTCTCTGAAGTAAGTTTTGCATGGGAACAGCGAAGGGAGGACCAGTATGCACTGGTCCTTCAAGGTCATGGGAGAACGCTGTTCCGTCTCAAGCTGTACCGTCTGCCACAAGCAGTGACGACTTTTGAACTACAAATATGCTAGGTAATAAATTCTTGCCCTCTTGCCTTCTTTACAGCTATTTTTCATGTACTCAGTATCTTTCAAATCTTGTCCAACTGAATCTACTGTCACTCCTTTCACCACTGGGCTGACCTCTTTCACACAGCACCTTTACACGGGACACTGATTTCCCGGATAAAAATATTACTATAAGAAATTTGCTTGAAATCTGTGGCCATGGAACTGTTAACAATATGATACAGTAGTTACAGTAGCAGTATTTATCAGTACTTCTCACAGGATACCTGTTGTAAACATCTTGATATTAACATAATTTGAGATTTTTTGTCCCTGACTTTAAGGTAGCCAAACGTGAGCCCTTAGCAACACTTCTAAAATTATGTCCATTGAATGTCTGCTAGACAGCCTGAAAGATCACTATTTGTCTGGTTTGCATGCTTATTCTCCTAGCTCCAAAACACAGAACTGTTTGTTTCATAGAGAAAATGCAGACTTGTTCTGGTTTTAGTAAACATGAAAAATAATTTTAATAATTTCAATTAAGATCACTGCAAAGTAATGTACAAGAGGACATATCTTTGCACTCCCCAACTGTAACTTCACATATAAAATAACTTGTAAGTGACCATTACTGCTTAAGAATAAGGCAATGGGTGCATGAAAACATCAGCAAAGCATCAGCAGTGATTAAAAAAAAAACATTAAATATTAGGAGAGAAATAAACAGAGAATTTCATTATCATGTAAATCCATGGTTTGCCCTCACCTGAAAAAAGTGCAGAGAAGGACAACAGGGACTGTCACGACACCAAAGAAAGCTCAACTGTTTATCACGACACTGCCTCTTCTGTGACAATACCTTTAGTCATTAAAAGAAGACAGATGCAAAACCAGCATACGGTGGTGCTTTCTCAGGCAGAAAGTAGTAGAAGAATGAAATTCATCATCCTCAAGAACTTTTGATGCTAACTGCAGCGATTACCTGTGTCCAGGTTTTCAAAAGCACAAAATTTGGAGAGATCATATTTTAGCAATATTTCTAGCTCACCATTTGCTCCATTCCAAACACAATGATAGGAAAATCCATTTGACCCATTAGATGGTACTAAGCACTCACACTACTGTGCTGATAAGCACTCTACCTATAAGAAAATTACTGAAATAATGATAAGTGCTGAAACAAATGTACCATGTATGTAGGTAGTGATTGCATAAAGAAACAAAAGGAGCTGCAACACTGAATGCTTCAAGCCAAAATAAGCCCAGTGAACTGCTACAGAAATTATAAATCACTTAGCAGTAATAGGCTTATTTGTAACATGTAGGTAAAATAAGCCTTTTTAGTACTGCATGTTCTTTCAACAAAATTAAGCTTTGTGGCCTTAATAATAAGTGGCAGAGAAATATTAGACAAAGATTCTGCTGCCTCTAAGCATCCGCCTTTCTAATGGAATACTGTTTTGTCTTGAGACTTAAAACATAAAAACTAATCTACAGAAAAGTTCCCTTACAGTGATTTTTGAAAGGTGGTACTCTAGGTCCATCTACTGAAATAGTTCATGCCAAGTATGTATCAGAAGCAAAATCCAGAGAGCTGAATTCTGGGCACCTCAGCTATAAATCTTGCAGAATATGTCTCTATTTTTAAATAGGGGTCATGAGGTAGATGGAGAAGTTCAGACAATTTCAGTTCCTTGCAGGGAATATGTAGAGATGGCGCTGGTATACAAGGCAAATACTAGCATAACAGTTAAAAGAGAATGAACTAGGAAGGGAAGAAAGAAAAGGAAAAGGAGGAGAAAACTAGAGTCAGAAACGTAAGTAACGATGTTGTCTTTGCAGTTACCTGCTGCTTGAAGGAGACCCTCTACGTGGATGTCTGCCTGATAGGTGGATAGACTGATAGATACACTTTCTTTGAGATCAATAGAGTAGGTTTCCTCACATAATCTTTTCAGATTCAGGCCTAAGTTAACACACAACAACAACAACAAAATACCCTTGAAATTCTTGCATTTCATTTGAAGACTATACAAAACTGATTTCCATGTTTTTGCCTAAAAGCAGATATACATGAACTGTCATATGTGCCTGAAACCACTGCCATCCTAGGAGCTTAGTGAAGACTAGAAACACTTCCAATGAGGAAGGATTTGAATTTTAAGTCAGCAATGAAACTTAAAAGGATGAAAATCTCTTTGTAAATTATAACTAGATTCATAGTGACGAGTGCCCATGACATTTTAATCTGGTGAAAATTGATTTTATACCTGATTAAGATTTATTATGTCTAGACTAGATTTAAACTTTATTTTTGTTAGAAAAACAGACAGACGAACATTCAATCAAAGCAAGAATGATAGTTTAAACTTTTTTAAATTCCCTACTAGACTAGAAATTATATTCTCTTAACGTATATCAAGAGCAGGTTCACAGGTAGGAGAGCATCAGACAGGCACAGGATGAAGTAGAAATACATCTTTGTGATTAAATTATATCAGAACCCCATGATATAGCTTCAGAAATTCTCTATGCATCTGGAGTAATGCTTAATCCACATATCCCATTGGTTTCACTTACAGAATTGTGGTAAAACAATGAGAATGAAATTCAGTTGTTTGAAAAACTGTACATCAAATGCACTGAAATAAACGATGATAGAATATGATGATTACGCTGTTTACCTGAAAAGAGTTTTATATTGGTTGGATTTACTCCTTCAAATACTTGTTCCTCAAAGGGAATCCTTACCATAGATGCTGGCCTAAAGAGAGGCAGTGTTTGCAAAGAAGGAAGTGACTGGGGTGACTACTGTGAGCTTACTTACAAACTCACAACATGGATTTTAAATGATCGATACATTTGCTACTGAGAGAGAGAGAGAGAAAATCTAGCCTTATAATTCCATAGTTAGGACTTGATGCATGACAAAGTGTTCAGCAACCAGGAATTCAGATGTCAAAGTAATTTAATTTGACACTTAAATAGGTAGTTCAGAGTCTAAATTTAGCCTCCCACTACCTCATAACCTTAGCCTACAACTGCCTTTTAAAATTTCCACAAAGAATTTGCATAAGATGCTGAGGCTGTCTCTTAAAGACAACTTTTTCCTATTTTTCCTTTAGGACGCATGGTCTCAATATGAATAGGCACTTCTATATACCATAGCCTCTTCCTTCCTTATAATTCTGTGTCAGAAGGATAGGCACTCTAAATGTAAGGTGAAAGAAGGATTTTATCTATTTCCTACTGTGAGGAACGGAGACCAAAAACAACTAGAGACTAGATCAGTAAATGCCAACTTGGCAATGCTCATTCCCAAATCACTTAATTGTTAGAGACTCTGCCATCAATTTGAACACACAGTCTGCATTATGCACATGAGTTAGGGGCCAAAGAGTGGGACTCTCAGAAGCTAAAAAGCTAAAAAGGCTACCTCAATCAGGCAGCAGGATATTCCACATTCCTTCAGCGTAGGATGTGCTTACTGATGACCGAAACCCTTTCATCCAAGAAACTTTCACCAAGGATTAAGATGAAACAAAATGAAACCTTCCTCACATGAAAGTTGAACTTACAAAACTAACACCAGCTATATGGAGTGTGTCCAAAGAGCCATCATGTCCAACTTTCCTACCCTCATTGATTTGTTATCTGGGATACATTCTTGCAAAAGCAGACAAAACAAAACAAAACAAAACAAAACAAAACAAAACAAAACAAAACAAAACAAAACAAAACTCCTCTTACCCTTTCATTTCTATTTTGGAGGAGTGGCTCAGCTTTTGAGAGCACCTGCATCTTTTTATGACATTCAGCTGATGGGGACTGATAGCATCCAAGGGAGGCTAAAAGCAGGCTTTGGCCTCCTGCTTTCTACTCTTGCAGTAGCACTGTCTGGAATATCATGTTACACAGTGGCAGTCAGCTACAAAGCCTACATCAGTAACCACCCCCATGTACCATTAATTGATTTTACAGGTAGAAATGAATTAACTAGTTGATACTGCCATATTAGCTATGCAAGCCACTACTGACCTCCTACCATCCTGCTGTACACGTTTAAGTCTGAATGGCACTTTGGTCTTTGAGGTTTAATCTTGCTGACTCATACACACAGCTTCCAAGAACCACAAATCCTGCTAAAACTTCAGCTTACATATCCAAATGGGTACCAGACCACTGAGAAAGTAGGATGCCAGATACACTAGCCATAAATCCTGAAGATAATAGTTCATAAAAACAGGGTTTTGTTTTGTTCTGTTTGTTGGGTTTTTTTGGGGGGGTAAGATTACCAATCTTCAACATACCAATTGGTTTAAGAGTCTCTAATGTTACACATAGCATATAAACAGTCAAAATGCAATTGTATTCAGCCAGCCCAGAGAAGTCAAATAGAATGAATTACAATTCTTTTTTTGTGTGCGTGAAAAAAATGGTTGTTATAACAAATGTGATGAAGTTGGAAAGGAAGGACATATTTGTAAAAGAAGTTCTATTTTCAATGCAAAATAAAAGAGAGAATAGAAAAATATCAGTATCAATCTTTAAAAAACTATTCACTCTTCCTTGTCCACTTAATTAAAACAAACATAAAAGAAATTAGAAATACTTTTTTAAAATCAGTATCACTTCAACTTTAAAAAGTTTTCATTTTTTTTTCTATTTAATTTCCTAAGTGGCTGACCCTCCTGCTATTGAGTAGTGGTAAATAAAATTTATATGCAGTGCTTTGCAGCCTTTCCCAGTAAAAACAGTATTGTAAAGAAAATTATTCCCCCCACACACTTCACCTTTTCTTTTCCTTTTTCCTAAGTAGCTGTTTCATCTCTATTGATTTTCTGGTGGATTATTTAAGAAGTGGAAAATCAAAATAAAATGTGCCACTTTCTTGAAAACATTTTCATAACATAATTCTACCTTGAAATTACTGAAAAGCAAAGAAGTCAAAAGAAGTTTTAAAGACACAGTGGGAGTTTTGTTGCAAGAGGGGAAAAAAAGTAGATCTGTTTCAATGAGCTACATTAATCTTATGATCATTCACTAAGTGATTTTCCCCCAGAAAATGATGGCTTGGGTTTCAGCAAGAACTTGCCCCATGAGCAGTGAGATCTTTTTAAGAAGCAAATCCCAGAAAAACATATGGAAGGCAAGCACTGACCAACTGTTCTCTCTTGCTACATGATAAATAGCTCCTGCTAGAAATAATGACCTCTCTCGCACACTTTGGAAATTCAAATATATATGATGCCCTCTGGGACAAAAGCATGAGAATGCTGCTCACTGGCAAAAGATTTACTGCAGCAGGACACAGGCAAGAGATTACTTGACTGTGTCATCTACCTGCTGCCACAGAACACAATAATAGAGGATGCAATGCCTCCCTAGAAAAGAGCAAGATACAAAGTTTGAAGAGCAGGCTGAATATGAAGTATTAAAGAAGGAGCAGGGAGAGTAGGAGAATTGGTAGAAAAGACAGGCAGGGATTCAAAGTCATTTCTGACCCTATTTTCTTATACCAGGTTGTTCCCCATAAATAACTGTAGAACAAATGCTACTCCTTATCATGTGCAAAAAGTAGTTTTGCTTCATCTATAAGTTCTGAAGAGTTTGCATCCCTCACACACTTTAGACATCTTACTATACAATAAAGCACTTCCGCTGAATTCCTCTTAGACCCTCTCCAGACCTGAAGAAAATCTTTCCTTGCATATATGTAATATCTTGCTCCCTTCTTTGCCTTAATGAGACTCGATAAAGCCAGTTCAAACTGATGGTTGAAGTGAACTCACTGCTGTTCTTACGGTGTCTGAATAATACAGAATGTGTCTTATGGACTTGTCTCTGTGATATTTTTTGCCCTAATATGCTGTTTAGACATGGCTAGAAAAGGTAAGCAACTCTTCCAAAACCTTCTGAATAAAAGCATAATCCTTCCAAAAATATTAAAGGATATGAGCAATTAGCATATACCTAAGGTTTTTTATCCATTGGTACCCATAGGTAATCCAAGGTGAAATTCTGTCCCTTGAAGACTCGATGGGTGTTCACTCATCGATTTCAATAGAGGCAGAATGTTTTCCCTTTGATTACTAAGTTTCCAACAAGCAAGAAAGAAATACAGAACACAGACTCACTTCATTTTTTCTTAATCAGGTCAGGATCATTAGGGAGTAAGTATTCTTCCACCTGTGCAGCCTTCCTTATATCAAGCTCTTTAGTATCCAGCAGTCTCACATATGCTATGCAACACATGCAAGGTAATAACTGTTGCAGATAGTTAGGGTCTGGCGGCCGGAAGATATTGTGCTGTACGGAAAGATAGGGCCCCTAATAGCTAATAGCCAATAGTGTTAGTTTATGATGTAAGCAGACGGATGTGACGTTGTAAACCTAGATATATAACACCTTGTTACCCATCAATAAACACCATTTGCCGTCCACCACATTGGTGTCAGCGAGCTGATGGCCCGAGCGGCTTGGGGGTGGTCGCCGTGCCGTCCCTGAACTAGGTCGCCGCACCGTTTGAACTGCAACAAGTGGTGCCGAAACCCGGGAAGTCATCGCCTGGACGGGTGAACGGCGGCCGGAGCGAGTGGACCACCCCGGCAGAGAGGACGCTACCAGAGCAACAAGGAGGATGGAAGCCCTCGTGAAGGTCGTATCGCAATTACATAAATATTGGGGGATTGATTGTAAGCCAAAAGATTTTACTCTCGCTGTTGCGAGGCTTTTAAAAATTAAGGTTATAGACCAGCCGGTGGATATTCTTCACCCTGAAGTGTGGGACAAATGTACCAAGGCGTTAGCCGAGGAGATGATGTCTTCGGGTTGTGGGAAAAACCTTAAGGCTTGGGGAAAAGTTGTACAAGCCTTGCAGAAAGCTAGAAAAGAGCAGGAGACCTGGGTAGCAGTAAGGGACTGTTTGTTGGCCACCCCGAAAATGGGAGTCGGGGCAGCCGCACAGACTTTGCACCCCCCAGATGATGGCAATTCTGCTGAGCCTAAAGGTCTGCAAGAGGGTGATACATCCCCTCCATCCCCGAACCCCGTCCCGCTTACAGAGGAGCAGAAACAGCCGAAATCTGTTTGGAGCGAGCTAGCCGAGGAAGCTAGGAACATTGAAAAGAAGTCAGAGCATGGGGACGTCTGGGCAAGGCCACCACCCTATGCCCCTCAAAATGGCGCCGAGCCACAAGGGGTAGGGCGAGGCGAGGGTGCCTCCGGCGCAAGTGAGGTGCCGAGAACCAATGGGAGTGACCGGACAGGTGAGGGACGCGCGAGTGAGGCGCTGAGAACCAATGAGCCTGACCGGACAGCTGAGGGAGGCCCGAGTGAGGGGCCGAGAGAAAGCCCGAGTGAGGGGCCGAGAACTAATCAGAGAAGCCCGAGTGAGGGGCCGAGAGGAAGCCCGAGTGAGGGGCCGAGAAACGATCAGAGCGGTCATTTCAGAAACGCGCCTCTGCGGGTAGAAGGCGGGGAGACCCAAGAGGGGGAGAACAGCCCACCCGCAACGGAAGTAGGCGGGACGGAAGTAGGCGGGGCCGGAGCCCAACGAAAAAGTACCGGAGCCCGGAAGTGACCAGTCAGTCGCGTTCCGACTCCGGATCAGACGCTAGTCAGGACGAGTGGCTCACAACTGATTCAAACTTAAGGAAGGAGAAAAAGAAGCTAAACATCCGAATTAAAGAAAAACCAGCGGGGGCAGACATGATTAAGCATGTTGCAAAGGAAGAGCATCTGACCCCAATTCAGGTGGCTGTTACCTTCAAAATAAAACTAATGAAAATTGTGAGTTTCTGTTCACAGGACTGGATCATCGGACACCCCCATAACCCGTACGCCCCGGTGACAAGCGTCCCACCCGAGCCTGTGAGTTCCACGCTGACCGAATCCAGAAAACAACAAAACAGCCTCCGCAAGAGGGAGCCGCGATGCCTTTGCGTTATCTTAATTTTGCAGCTTGTCACTATAGGACAGGTAGTCACACCAGCCCTTTAAATGGATACTTGAACAGATGGAACAATCTCGAGCAATTAGTACAAAAATAACTACAGGGCCACCAGTTTTCAGTGCCATGCCTTGCCAACTAGCACCCATTGAACCCTGTTCCAAACGCAGCTGGTACGAAAATTTGTTCACCGGTTCGCCGTGGTTAACCACCCTGATATCCACCTTGATAGGGCCGATCACAATGATCATGATGACGCTAATCTTTGGACCCTGTATATTGAATAAGCTCATGCTGTTTGTCAAGAATCGGCTAGAGAAGGTTAACATCATGTTAGTAGAACACTGACAACTGCTTTAAGAATATATCCACTCAGTATTACCCCCAAGTTATCTCAAGGTACACCCTATTTCTATACCGTGGTATTACCTGTCATCCCCTACCTTCTACGCGCCTTCTTCTTTGTGCCTTATGTTTTATGTCAAGTTTATGATATATAATTTTAAGATTGGTATAAACTATAAGAATAGAATAAGATAGTAATAAGAATATGTAAGAATAAGATAGTTGTATTTTAGCTAGTTTTGTTATGCATAGGGAGGGGGGAAATTGTTGCAGATAGTTAGGGTCTGGCGGCCGGAAGATATTGTGCTGTACGGAAAGATAGGGCCCCTAATAGCTAATAGCCAATAGCGTTTAGTTTATGATGTAAGCAGACGGATGTGACGTTGTAAACCTAGCTATATAACACCTTGTTACCCATCAATAAAGGCCATTTGCCGTCCACCACATTGGTGTCAGCGAGCTGATGGTCCAAGCGGCTTGGAGGTGGTCGCCGTGCCGTCCCTGAACCAGGTCGCCGCACCGTTTGAACTGCAACAAATAACTGTGGTGTAAACATATGCTACAGTGTCATCAGAAAACAGATCATGTCCAGCCCCTATACAATTTACAAAAAATACCAAAATCCTAAAATTCTCTCCAAAATCATCACCTTAAAGAAGAGCAATGGCTTAAAGCTGAATCTCAGGGGTGACTGAGAAAAATGAAAACATGCCCAAATCACCTGTGAAGAAGCACTTGGCACATTTACGCTTTGCAATGTCAAAATGGCATTTGAGAAGCTGTGTCACGCTTTTTTTTTTTTTTCTTGGTATAAATTTTGCAGGGCATTTTGTATCAGAGAGAAAAACAGACAGATAGACAGATTACATGTCCAGAATTGGATAACTTCTGCAATATTTATTGCTTTTAATACTTAAATTCCCTATCATTAATGAAGCAGGGCTTGCTGTGAAGATGACAGCCTTTACAATAAAACTTTTCATATCTACTTTGTACTATTTTATGCCAATGGTGGTTTTGCTGGGATTGATCTTCAAATATCTCAAGGATAGTTTTTCTTTTATGTCTTTTCTGTGTATTGCTTTATTAAGTAATAATATTCTAATAACTTCCTTTGGTTCAGAGGTACAAAAAAAAAACAGAACCAAAAGCAAAACACATTGGTCAGGTAGCAACTAGCTTTTCATTTTCACAGTTCCCCTCCTAAGAGATTGGAACTCTTCTGAACATATCTATAGAATCACAAAATACAAGGATGAGAATAATTCAACTCCTTCCACATGTTGATTTCGGTGGTGTTTGTACGTACCAGTGTTTTCTCCAAACTGGCCTTAAAATACACCTAAAATGCCATTTTTCTAATGCCATTTCCATTCTTTCTAGTACTTCAGATATTCTCCAGGTGCAAAATTTATTTAATTGTCAACCCTAATATGTTATTATAACTACATTTCTGCTTCCTATGTTTCTAGTGATATCTCCTATTTTGTTAAATGATTCTTTTCTCTGAACAAAAGCCACAATCCTCTGAGCATAATAGTTCCCCACTCAGCTGCTATTTAGCTACTATAATGAGAGGTACAGAAACAGATACCAAGATATCAGTTTTCTTAGACTCTTTAGCTCTCCTATTATTACAGTAATCAGACTCTAATCAAACTAATCAGACAAGCATCCATATCCTAAACATGATGACCCAATAACGTGGCTGTTCCATAAGCCATTAGGCAGAAAACCAAAAGTGCATCTCTGTTCCTGCTCTACGTGCTCTTTTGCTTCAGGGCACACACCAGCACATCCTCATGCGGTGGAATTCTTCGACTATTTTTCTTGTATTTTGGATTAATTTAAGAATGGAGGTGTCAGAGCATGTGCTTAAAAGTACAAAGTAATCATTTTTTAACCACTGGTGGGAAAGTAGTTTGCCAGTGAGAAGTGTTGCAATCATGCATTAATCAAGCAGAGTTTGACCAATAGATCACAGATAACTGTACAGTGTATGACTGTGAGTTTCCATGTTTAAAATGAAAAAAAAAAAAAAAAAAAAGGAGAGTGCTGGGAAGAGAGACAGGCGATTTTTCAAAATGTGCTCTCTACTCTGCTCTATTGACTAAAGCCAGTCACAAGGAAATTCAAAATCATTTTAAAGAATGGAATGCAACTATATCTGCGAAGATTGCTCTTCATAACAAAGCCTGATAGGGAATATTCCTGTGTGAATTATTGCTTGGCATGTATGTTCACCTTAAGGCTTCAGCAGATGGTAAATTGCACTCTAAAAGTTTGGTACTAAATTTTAGCTGAGTTGTATGTTGATACCACTAGCAATAGCAGTTCTCATATCCCTAGACAGGTCAGAGCACAGCAGCAAAAGAATAACAACTTCAGGGACAGCAACCAGAAGCAGAAATTTCACTCAGTTAGTTGTAATGTTTAGCTGAAAAGCTTTTGTAGTGAAACTATGGCTGTTTAGAAGACTGGAAGTCCAAACAATATGATTTAGCTCATGTCTCAGAGCAAATGTAATAGCAGCTGGACCTAAACTGAATGTTCACTGCAAGGTTCCAATTTTTAGAAAAAATTTGTATTTGAATAAAAGAGTCAAAGCTAATGGAGTTTCATGGTTGCAACCCAGGGAAAAAAAAAATGACCCTGAAGTCCTACAGCAATTCTACAATCTATTTCATTTTATTTCAAAGGATGACTCTAGAGGTGATTAAAACTCACACGATCCCCTAATTCTATCGCTTCAGATACGATCCATAAATGTTTAAAAGTGTATCTGTGCCTGTTATGATTTTCTTTTCTGCTTATTAAACCTTTACATTTTTAGTGGATTTCGGTTTTTAGAGATAGACGACAATTTGCTTTTTAGTCCAATGCAGACTGTTACACAGAAAGTAAACAGTGCATGCTCTTCTGTGAATTTTTTGGATTTTTTTTTGTTCTCAGCATGTAAAATCAACGATGAGTTTGCCTGCAAGTCAACAGCAGCTTTTTGGCCAACATAGCAAAAGCACTAGCCAAATCCTTTTCAGATGGAAGAAAGTTATACCAAGCTGAAGTTTACAAATGGGAAGGGGTGCCAAAACCGCTAGTAGACTGCAAAGAATAAGTTATTCAGGAGAACTGTGCCCAAGCAATACACAGTGGGGGTTAAGAAAAGAAATCACCAGATTTGAGATGGTTTCAGGTTTTAGTCCAAAAAGAAATGTGTAAAAATTTCCAAAGAACACAGGGAAAATTAAAGAGCGTAGTGCTGAATCTTTAGTGTAATGACCCAAACCTCCAAATCCTCCTAAAAATGCAGTACCACTTCTATTTCTGATGAAATCAACCCTTTCCACTAAAAAAACAAACAAACAAAAAAAAAATGTAATTGGTTTATGCCTCTGTCAAAAAAGATTCAATTGGTGACATTTTAAATACGCTGCTGCTTTGGTATTTCCTAGGGAAGACTGATCAGTCAAAATATCACTTCAATCTTTTCCCTATTTTCTTTCTGTGTGTGTTCTTCATATTCTCTGTGGTTTCCCTTACTCGCATATAACAGTTTGTCTTTTGACTAACTGCTTCCTCGTCAACACACAGAAATGAAACATGTCCCAAATGGAGTTCAAAATGTCAAGAAAGTCAGCAAAAGCATATTTTCTTCTCTAAGCTAAAAGATACATACTTCTAGAGGTTGTTGATATTCTTTACTTATCTCAGTCAAAATAAAAATCTGGTGTATATGAACGAGTATGTGGCTGCAAAATATTTTTATAAAAGCAGAATTACAATTGGTATTGCCATAAGTAGATTAATCAAGTAGATAAAAACTGGTCTATATTTTCAGAATACAAAGCAAGAGCAGGGTGGTAGCTCTAAAAATTTACACTGCCATTCTATTAGCAACTTACATTAGTGTTCAACGGTAGAGCAATATTTCCATTTGCATAAAGTCTTTCATCTGAAAATCCATGTGTGCTTATTAAAACCGGTATATCGGAATTGAAGCTCAGAAAGGTTAAATGACAAGGTATATAGCAGCACAGGTGAAAACTGGATGCAATTCCTGAGTCACTGCTACTTGCTATTATTCCTGACCATTCCCTCCCGGCGGGAACAGACGGGAACCGTTAGATAAACAAGAGGGGGAGGAGAACAAGAAGGAGAAAGGTGGTGGGGGTGACTGGACAGGTGAGGGAGGCCCGGGTGAGGCGTTGAGAATCAATCAGAGTGGCTGTTTCAAAAAACGAGCCTCCATGAGTAGAAGGCGGGGCGAGCCAAGGAGGGGGGAACAGCCCGCCCCCAAGGGAAGTAGGCGGGGCCGGAGCCCAACGAAAAAAAGTACCTGAGCCCGGAAGTAACCAGTCAGTCGAGTTCCGGCTCCGGCTCAGAAACTAGTGAGGACGAGTGGCCCACAACTGATTCAAACTTAAGGAAGGAGAAAAAGAAGGTAAACAGAACTAAGAGCCAAAATATTCCCATTCGAATTAAAGAAAAACCGTGAAGGGAAGAAACCCCTCTCACGGACTGGAAGGAAATAAAGATCGCATGTGCCGAGTGGGCCCCATCGGCCGCGCTAGCGTTCCCAGTCTGGGTGACGGAGGCGGGACAGAGGGTCTACTCGCCGATAAAATCTAAGGACGTACACGCGATTATTAAAGCAATTGCAGATAAAGGGATTAATTCTGCCATGGTCTCAACCCTCCTAGATGGTATCTTCGGGGGAGACGATATAAAACAAACTTGTAGGCTAATCTTTGATGGAGCAGGGATGATCGTTTTCAAACAAGAATGGGAAGACAACTGTACAAAGTGTTTAGCCCAAGTAACCGGGGCAGATCATCCATTACACGGCTCCAGCCTGCAGCGGTTAATGGGTACAGATCCAACAATGATCACCCCCCAGGCACAGGCCCATGGCATGCGGGCCCATGAAGTTATGACAACTACTCGTGCGGCCAGAGAAGCTATTCGCACAGCCTGTAGAGTTGTTGCCAGACCATCGCCATGGTCCTCAATAAAGCAAAGTGAAAGTGAGAGCTTTACACAATTTGTAGATCATCTCCAAGCAGCGGTCGACTCTTCGGCCCTGCCTGCGGAGGCAAAAGGCCCGGTCGTAGCGGAATGTTTACGCCAACAATGCAATTCGGCAACCAAAGAAATCTTGCGATCATTGCCGGCGGGGGCAAGTATCGCAGACATGATTAAGCATGTTGCAAAGGAAGAGCATCTGACCCCAATTCAGGTGGCTGTTCACACCGCAATAGCCAACGTAATGGCTTGTTCTAAATGTGGCCAGGCAGGCCATGTTGCAGTAAACTGCCCTTGGCTGGGGGACTCGCTGGCAGCGCTCCCCCCATGCCAAGATCGACCCAAAGGTCACTGTCAGGAAAGATGGCAGAGTCAAGTGGTGCCCGCTTAAGTCTATTAAACCAGACCTTCAAGATAAAACTAATGAAAATTGTGAGTTTCTGTTCACAGGACCGGATCATCAGATGCCCCGGTGACAGGCGTCCCGCCCGAGCCTGTGAGTTCCACGCCGACCGAATCCAGAAAACAACAAAACAGCCTCTGCAAGAGGGGGCCACGATGCCTTTGCGTGATCTTAATTTTGCAGCTTGTCACTATAGGACAGGTAGAGTCACACCAGCCCTTTAAATGGATACTTGAACAGATGGAACAATCTCGAGCAATTAGTACAAAAGTAACTACAGGGTCACCAATTTTCAGTGCCACGCCTTGCCAACCAGCACCCATTGAACCCTGTTCCAAACGCAGCTGGTACGAAAATTGGTTCACTGGTTCGCCGTGGTTAACCACCCTGATATCCACCTTGATAGGGCCGATAGCAATGATCATGATGACACTGATCTTTGGACCCTGTATGTTGAATAAGCTCATGCCGTTTGTCAAGAGTCGGCTAGAGAAGGTTAACATCATGTTAGTAGCACGCCGACAACTGCTTTAAGAATATATCCACTCAGTATTATCCCCAAGTTATCCCAAGGTACACCCTATTTCTATACTGCGGTATTACCTGTCATCCCCTACCTTCTACACTTTGTGCCTTATGTTTTTATGTCAAGTTTATGATACATAATTTTAAGATTGTTATAAACTATAAGAATAGAATAATATAATAAGAAGAATAAGTAAGAGTAATATAATAATAAGAGTAAGTAATAAGAATAAGGTAATAATGACAATAAGTAAGAGTAAGATAATAATAAGAATAAGTGATCACAATAAGATAATAATAAGATAGCAATAAGAATAAGATAATAATGAGAATAAGTAATTAGAATAAGATAAGAATATGTAAGAATAAGATAGTTATATTTTAGCTAGTTTTGTTATGCATAGGGAGGGGGGAAATGTTGCAGATAGTTAGGGTCCGGCGGCCGGAAGATATCGCGCTGTACGGAATGATAGGGCCCCTAATAGCCAATAGTGTTAGTTTATGATGTAAGCAGACGGATGTGACGTTGCAAACCTTAGCTATATAACACCTTGTTACCCATCAATAAAGGCCATTTGCCGTCCACCACATTGGTGTCAGCGAGCTGATAGCCCGAGCGGCCTGGGGGTGGTCACCGTGCCGTTCCTGAACCAGGTCGCCGCGCCGCTTGAACGGCAACAACAACTGAAATTCAATTTACCAACAGAAAATGCCCCTTTTCAATATTCACTAATTCTTGTGATTACATCCATTTCAAAGACCAAAGTGATGCAAGTAGAGCTAAGTCCCCCCATGAGCAAACACTATAACTTAAAGTTGATCAGACAGTGCCTTAAAATTTATATCAAATATACTTCAACTGTCTTTCCATAGAAAAAAAAAAGGCATTGAAATATGTAATGCGTTAGATTACATTGCTATTACCCATGTATGAGACTCCAGCCCAGAAAGGAGTATAGGAAAGTCTAGCACAATGCACGGCCTCCTGGATGATGTATCTGAACCCCTGCCTTGGATGAAAGACTTCAAGTTCAGTTTTTCCCATCGCAGGTAGTGCTACAGTGCAAAATGGATATCACACACTGAGGTTCTGAAAGTAGGAATTTACTTTTGCGCCTTAATTTGCTTATTTTTAAAGAAAAAGGACAGATGTACTTTTCTCAGGAAACAGGAAGACTTTTGCATACTGCTCAGAGCTAAGCATCTGAATTTCAGAGAGGAAAAAAAAAAAAAAAAAAGGATATATTCATAGTACCTCTTAATGGCATTTCAGGTAGTGCCCTGCTGAGCATACAAGTCATTACACATCCCATCTGGGAAGCCTTGTTTCCCCTCCTGTATGGGGAGCTGAACTCAGCTCTCTGAAGGCAGGTGCTTAAAAATTAAGAGCTACATTACTCATCCTTGCAAAGGCTGCCTCTGTAAAAACTTTTTCCTTACTTTCATTATGGCTTTCATTGTGTCAACAGCATAAAAGTATTTACACTTAGGAGTTTATCAAGCAAACAGGTACAATTGTCTTAGGTAACCAAAGCGGGATTGGACTTCAAATGTTTCTAAAGATCCAGAAAGAGAATAAAAAAAAAATAATCTTGGATTTTATTTTATTTTATTTTAAATGGGGAAAACATACCAGCAAGCAGGCATTTTTACCTACTTAATGTCATTTGTATACAGAAACCATTTCAAAACAAGGTACCAGGCACCAAAGCTATATGGTGCACACAATCTAATAACAGTCTAACAGCTAAGGGCTTAAAATTAAAGAAATAGCACCTTGTTAAATCATTAGTGCTGCCAGCTGAAACACTGTAACTAGTAAAAAGCTCTTAAGGCTTCCCAATTGTCATCTATTAAGTCCATAATATCTGCAGAGTATAGCATTTTTACAGGATAATGGTATCCAGGTGAACGAAGACATTACATTTGTTTTCATGAGACTTTTTGTTTTGTTTTGTTTTGTTTTTCCCTCCTGAAAGAATTGTTTGTCTTAACTTTTATTATACAGAATTGTTATTATTATGGATAAGTAATACACCCTGGCATCTGTTTGCTCCTTGAGCATTTTACTAAATTGCCCAATCAATTAACTGATCCTGTCAATGATACCTGCAGAACTTACAACATATGAGCATATTTAAAATACTAGAGAACTCATTCTCCACTGATTTACATCTTATATAGGTATTTAAACCTAAGAAAAGGGAGTTCAAAGTAGACAGAAAACACAGGCAACATTTTCTGCTCACTTTGGAACTTTTTTTTTTTTTAATTATATAGCAGAGGATACAATGGAGATTTGGATTTGAATTTTAAAAATTTCAATGAGACTTTATGAGATGATGCTGGCCATTAAAGAGACAATTTTTCAAGGCTTATGAGTTTGCCTTTGTACTGTTAGCCGATATTTCCTTCAAGCTGACTGGTTCATCTTTTTCACAGCATATCATTCTGTCACAAACAAGGACATATAAGATCAGTGACTAGGATAAGGCTAGAATCCAAAAAGATAGTCAATGCAAACCAAGGTCTGGAAACAGAGCTGTCAAGTGGTAAGGATATTGCTGCTTAAAGAGGCAATGCAGGTGCATGGCCCAATGCTTGGACACAGATCAAGAAGTTTTCATACCAATATTGAGTCTGGAACAAGGGTCAGCTAAGATAGGTTTAGATAAAGACTCCTGGGATACCTGGGAGAGGTAAAAGATTGGCTGAGTGCTTGTTTTAGCTGGGGATATGACTTCTGATGGAACAAATGTATTTTCTTCACACTGTCAAAACTGATGCAAGAAGGCTGGAGCACAGAATTTTTTTCTATGCTAAGAATCAGCCTTTAATGGTGCCTGAAGCAACTATGATCAGGAGAGTCTAATAGCTTGTGTGCATTACAACATGTCTGATGTTGCACACACAACTGGTTTGAAAACAGCCCTCGTGTGGATAGCACAGAATGGACAGAAGAGCCTTCCATGGACCGGTGGTCCTGCAATGCCCAAACAAGCTTTACTGGAAGAGAGAGACCCATTTCAATGATTTTAATATTACAGCTTTTGCCTACTTTGAGGCCTTTATTGCATCAATGCAGCCATAGAAATGCAAATTCCAGTGGTGAACAGGGTTTTGCCAGCGAGATTATTTACTAGGGATAAATCACTGAGAAGTTTGTCATGCTTTGCCTGTAAGGCACATAATTTGTTTTCTCAAACTGAAAGTAGTTAATTGTTGATCTGGATAAATGCTGCAATGCTGAATTAACCTCTGCACCATCTTACAGCTAGAAACTTCTATTTGTTATAAACTCCGTATGAAATTGTTTTGCGGTTGACCAAAAGATACTTGATTTGAAAAAGCTTTGAGGGATCTGTCTGGGTTTTACATTTCTACTGAGGTAGATGACGCCTAACTGGATTCTTCCAGAAGTTTTGATTGTATCTATTATATATATATATATATATATATATATATAAAAACTAAGTAAACAAGCAACAAAAGCCAGACATCTTGCAACCTAATTGGTCCAGACCAATTTTATCTAGCAAAATGGAAAATAAAACAAGAAAGTTTCCATTGCTGCAGCTTCCAATGGAATGACATTTGGCAGCAAACAACCTTTCTAAAGTTCAAGTACTGCATTAAAAAGAGGATTATAAAGGGCATCATTAGAATTGAGGATAGAAACTGTTATTCAGAATTTCAATTACTGAGCTACATGAATGGCAGTAAGAAATAATAGGCACAAATTAGTACTATTGAATGTTTCTAAATATCTATTCAGCAGCCTTGAAAAGTGATTTGGATTTGGATAGTGTCATAAATTTGGAAATGCTCAAACTCACTTATCTGTGTCTACTTTCTCAAACCTCAGTTTCCAAAGAATTTTGTCAATGCAAAATTATGGACCTTGAATATTCTCCTTATCAGCCTGATTGTGGCCCTATTAGCATTTTCCCCACCTTTTCCCCTGCTGTAGATGCACATTACTTATTTAAAGCATACTCACAACTTAAAATCCAACAAAATAAACAGAAAGGCACCTTCCATAAAATTTGATATTTTTAATTAGCCCACAGAGACCATGGGTAATGAATGCTGTATATACTGCACTAAATCACTTAGAGTGCTACTAGTGTATACAGTAGCCTTACAGTGTACAGAAAATGATTGCCATGCCTCTACAAGAAAGGCAAAATTCATGTGTTACAAATACGTCAAGCATTAAAGCTGATGGTGAATTTGTTTTTTTACCTAAATCTTATAGGTTCTTATAATTTGTCCTTTTTTAAGAATTTGAATATTTTTTTCAGACAAAATAATATTTTGTCTCCATTTTAAGGGTTAACAAAGTAAAATTGAAGATATTGTCATGATGAAAACATGTTTATCATTGATTACCCTGTTGGGGGAGCACTATTGTTTTTGGGTGAGGCTGTTTCTGTTGCTTCATATAGCACAAGTCTTGCTTAAAATAAGGCAAAATAAACCAAACAAAACCAAAAGTCCCAACAAACCAAAGATTGCACCTTTGGGGCCAAGTTGCATTTATCACACTAACAGAGATTTTGCTCTGTGGATTTCAACAGTATTCAGCTGTCACATTTACTCACATGAACTGATAAATTTGTAATGGCTGAAAGACAGAAATTGATTTATGAGTTTGTCAGAATAGAATGGAACCACTGAAAATGGCCTTATTAAAAATCTGCATTTTTTCACAAGGACTTCCTTGCCTTAATAAATTTGAGAACAAGTTCGATTTCATTCAGAATTAATGTAGTTTGAAATTGAAATGAGTCTCACTTCCTGCCTCCAGGAGGTCTGCTGACATTTCTAGTGTTACCTTTAAGCCTATGAAAAAAACGAAGAAGAAAATGGAAAATAAGATAAATTTTCCATAATTTGCACAATGAATACATTTGATGAGGTCAAAATCAATTAAATTTAGAAAATATCAGTTTGATACAGGACCAAGTTATTTGTTTTCCAACCTCAATAGCCACTAGCTTTACTGAAGCTGAAGAAATCTGAATATCATATTGACTAAGAGGTAGGTTTCTTTAAATGTATATCCATTTAAGACAAACTTGCCCTTTCCCTTATTGTCACTTGTCCATTCTGAAACTAGATCTGTCTGTGTGATATGATAATATTATACTAAACACACATTTCAGATAATATCACAGAGATTTTTTTTTCCACGCTCAAGAGACTATTGCATCCAACCATAGTACCGCAGGCCTCCACTTGTAAAACACTTCTGGTTAATCTGGAAAAACTACCAGTAATAAGAGATACTTGTATACCATTTTAGAATGGTAAATGCTTCTAGCCAAGCATAGAGGAAGACAAGATGAAGAGAATCCTTCATTCATAACACCATGCTTCTGCTAAAAGTTAGAAAAAAAGGGCTTCTTTTTCATATTGTTATATAAGCCAGCCTTAATGGTCTGAATCTTGCCATAGTAACTTTTATCTTTAACCTTATGCAGTAGAAGAAAAATGTCTTCTTATGCTACATAGAACTTACTGTGACACCCACCTTGCTTTTGAGGAACAGTCAGGAAATCCTTTCTCATATCTACTGTTAACGTTGGTTGGAAGAGTCAGGACTGAAATATCCAGGGCCTGTAGAGTCTATCTTGTCAGTTCAAGGAATATTTTTTCATCCTGCTTCACCTCCTTGTCCAAACTTTCTCTCATCTACCGCATGCAAGAGCCGTACAAAACCACAAAGTGCCAAAATTAACCTTAACAACAGAAATACAAGGGAGAGCTAGAGAAGAAAGTTGGTTCAGTTTATTAGATTAAACTCATGTAATTAAACCTACCAGGAAATTCAAAAACAGAGCAAAATCGATATCATAGCTTTCAAAATAAAAGTTACAATGCATCTTCAGTGATAGCCTCCCATAAATATTGGATATGAGTCTGTTTACTTTGCAGCACAGATCTGATGGGCCTTTAGGCAAAGCAGTACAAGCTTCCAGTTTTTTTTCAGCATACTCTAAGTAGCCAAAAGCTAGTTAAAACATGAAGTTTGACTCCCATAGTCAGGAATGCCTTCTAAACTTATTTTCATTAGCAGATGCTGTCAACGGACTTGTCACATCCAGACACCATGTAATCCTTCCCTGAGGAAGACCAAAAAACAAAAAGCAGACATAGCACCAGTGCAAGGTATGAAATAAACCCAAATTAATCATCTCACCATACGAATCAAAACTTAGGGTACACCAACAAAAGAAACAGGTAAGACTACACTAGTCCATGATAAGCCAGAGGGGCATAATGTTAGTTCATGCTGGCATGGGGGATGAGATATGCTGTGGCCTATTGTAGCAATGTGAGAACTGTAAGGAAGCAACGCAGGACAGTGTGTAATTGCAAAGAAGGGAAAATAGCCACCTAAGGATGAACTCAGTGGAATAAAGCTTCATTCCTTAGGAGGAAACATTTTCAAACAAAAATGTTGGGTAGTTTTCAGGCTCTATCTATTGTAAAGGCTCTTCTGTGGCTGCAGCATTTACTGATTTGGACACTGAAATGTCATTCATTAACCATCTCTGGGTTAATGCAGACAAACCTTAAAACCATGAGGAGAAACTTTAAACATTAGACAGTTATTAATTTAAATGCCTTAGCCTGATCCGAAGCTAATTGTTAGTTAAAGACTCCTATTTGCTCCAGTGCTTCTTATGGTCGGCTGTTAGCTGCTGTGTCAAGACCCTGTATCAAGATCCCAAATGACTGTTCATGTTAAATCCCTATTCAAAACTGACTTCTTCCGAATGGCAACTGCCAGCTAGGAAGAAAAGCTTTTCCAGGCAGAGGGATACCGTCTTGGTTTACAAAAAGCAATCATCCCAGCTGAAAAGCCCTCCACTGACAGCTGCATCTTCTGTCTCTGCCTAAAGACATCCAGGAGAGCTTCTCAGCAGATTCATTTCAGCTCGAGAGCTGTATTCGGTGCATACGAGCATATATGGGTCAAATACAGTCCCTAAAATCTCCAAAGGATTGGCCTGAGTAACATGCATGACAGGCATCAGGACCGCAATCCATCCTCTTCTCTGTCCTAAAAGCTGTTTTAAACATGAGGCAGGTTGCCAAGCTGCAGTCTTCATTGGGTTATTTAGTAAAAAAAAATCACATGCTGAAATTGCCTTTTTTTTCCCCTCTTTATTTTCTTATTTTGTAAGGAGGGTTTGGGGCATTGCTTCTTTTGTGGAAAGAGGGTTGCTGATGTGTTAATTTTAGCAAGTAATATTTATTTTAAAGTTCCATTCTCCAAAACAGTATTGTACTTGATTAAATAACACACAGAATGTGAACCTACTGCTAAAAACTGCAATGAGTTCCTTGACATTCATGCTAAACACTCTCTGACAGGGAGTACTTATTTTCTCTGGCATCTTTGCTCGGAGCAGAAACACGGGACTGGAGAAGACTTCCCAGACCATGAGTTCCAGCCCTTTGCTATGACAGGCAATCACATTCTATATTTCAGTAAAATTAGCACCTTTTAGAAGAAGTTTTATTTCTAGCCCCCACTACTTTTACTGAAAGATCACTTCAGAATCTCGTCCCTCTGATGGAACACAAGTTCCAAATTAAATCTATTCACAGTTTATTTATCCCTCCCACTGTATTCATAAACATCTGTAATATCGCTTCTTAGCCTTTGCTGCGCTACCCTAAACAAGTTATGCTCCTTCACTTTCCACACCTACACTAGCCACTCTTTCCATTCATCTATCAAGACAGAATTCATCTTTCTTGAAAACAGTATTTCAAATCATGTCTCACCAGTACTTTATAGAATGGCGTTAATACTTCCATGTCTTTGCTGGAAATATCTGAGACAGCTTAGGACTGCATTTGCCATTTTCATATCAGTGCTTCAATCACTTTGCATTTGATTAATGTAGCTGTGCTTTCTTCTCTGACTTTTTTAACTGATGAGCTTCCAGCTTGTGGAAGAAATTCTTATTAGACACAAAGAATAAAACTTTGCATTTTGTGCTACTTAATTTCATCTCATTTCTATTTCCGTAGTCCACAGGCTCCTTCAGGTCTCTGAAACAGCATCTCTGTCCTCCATGAAAATTTATGCATTTTTCCTTCTTGAATCTTAAAGGTTCACTAGGACACCATCACTTAATATTTGTGAAAGCAGTAAATAAAAATAGTCCTGAGTTCATTAATAACACAAATAACTCCAGCCCAAAACTGTCACACACCACCTTCCCATTAACCAGATCCTTCTTTAACTTAACAGTTCTTTCACTGTATTTATTAATATATCTTCTGTGTAGTCTCATAGCAAATAATTTCCCTTTTTTTAGATTCACTTCATTTTCTTCATCTAAAACACCAGTGATATTATCAACAAGTCAACTTACCTATGAAAAACCCAGAATGTGCATTGTCTTATTTTTAATTTATCTAGCTTAATTTAATTAGACATTGCATTTGTGTTGAAGTATTATTTATGCTGCAGTCAATGAGCCTGCGGCTCCCAGCAAAACAATAAAACGATACAAGGTGGACCCCCAGGGCCTAGAACCCAAATTATGTGAGTTTTTTGAATTAGGATGTTCAGTCTGAATTTCACTTAGTCTCAATCCTTCTAAAGACTATTTTATCATTTGATATGATAGCTTAAACACTATGTTCAAGGCCAGATATCAGACAGATGAATTTTCCACTATTACGTGATTGTTAATGAAATATTCTGACACAACGAACTGCTTTTTCTAAGCATCCTACATTCCTAAATTCTAAACGCACAGAGAATCAACATATTTAATAAAACTCTCACACAAAGTTTCAAGAAAACTTACCTTAGTTTGTTTTGCTAATAACTCAAGCACTAGTTTAGAAGTTAAATCACTATTAATATAATGGTTCTACAATAAAGTGATTTTTTTTTTCTCAAGTCCGACACTAGAGTGGAATAGGTTGGAGTGTCTTTTCTCTTTTATATCTGATTTTTTTCACCAATTTTGATCTCACAGAGGCATCAGACTACTGTCTGAATTCAGAGGGATTTTAGGTATTTGGAGGTGAGATGAATAGTAATCCTTTGTTTAAAATTTATAATAATTGTAAATTGAAATTGGATCAAAACAAACATACTTTTTTTCTTTATAATTATATATATATATATATAAGCATATCAGAAAGTTAAGATGACAATAACAGCATATTATATCATTTTCAGCCTCTAGTAGCATGTGAATGGTACGTTTCCTTTTTTTTTTGCCCAGGAGTGGGAGGAGCGGTTTTGTTTTGCTTTTTCACTCCTCCGTCCTGGAGTTCATAAGCTGCGGCAGAATAAATGTCATTCCATCAAGTGACGAGCTGTGCTGGGAATCACGATGAGCAAGATGCCCCAAGTTATGAACACTGTTTCAACATACATTCCTAGGCAAGACAATTGCCATTTTGCAGAGAGGATTGAGGTGTCTTGTAGAATTACATCAAATCTGCTCCTTTTCCTTGCTGCCAAACAACTTTTCTTTTGGTTATATGTACAGTATAATGCAAACTTGATTTTATTCTTAATCTCTTTTTAATATTGAATCAGGAGAAATGATTTTTTAAAGGAATATAGGCAGCCTCAAAAAACAAGATGTCTAACTCTATCTAATTACATTGCCTTCATAATCCTATACAAACTTTCCTTGCACTGCAATGTGCGGATTTGGCTAAGATTAAATTAATCCCTGTTTACACATATCACGTAATTCTATCTCCTTTCCCCGAGGGAGAGCATGGAGAATTTCAGAGGCATGAGTTAGCATGCTAATTTTGACAGCAACAAGGCAGATGTAGTTAATAAATGCTCTGTGTAACAATAATACTGCGAGAAAGGGCTTCAAGTACCACTCAGAGATCACCTCTTCCTCTCAGCCAGACACACAGTTCAGCTGAGTGTCTTCGCTCCAGACACTCTGCTGGGATTAAAATCAAACTACGTGGCCATCTATTTCCCTCTATATGCACACAAGGGAAAGCAAGCTCAAGCACAATATTTGCAATATCTTTTCCACTAACTCCAGTGAACTTCGCTGCCGTCCCCTTTTAAGCTGCTGCTAACAGATGGCCACATCTGGAAGCACAATGAGCACAAACATGTTCCTTCCCACTCACCTTGCTAAATATCTGCTGGCTTTAAGAGGAACTGGGAACATTTTCTTCCTATCAACTTGGTTTATTCACCTGGACTCCAATTATTTAGATCCTTTAATCTATGGCTCTATAGAAGTAATCCTCTTGGAGTCTTCAGAACTGGGGGTTCACATCAATGACAAGGGTAAAATACTCAAGTGATATTCTCATTATTTCCTGAAATATTACTTGTCTAGGAAATGATCAAGACACCAGTTAAAATATATATAAACACATGAAGTTATGGAAATTGGTAGATAAAAGAAAACTGCAATTCTGTCCTACAGCAACGCCATGGAATAATGAAACAATTGTCATTAGTGTCTAATAGCATCTCTGTTCTCAGACTAAATGAATCTGGAGTTTAATACCAAATTAGATTTTTTTTTCTCTCCATGAGGGCAACAAAGGATTTAGTCTTACAGTTCTAGCCCTGCTGGGTGTGAAGATGATTTTTGATATAAAAACTATTTCAGGGCTGTCTTCTGGAACCTGTAAACAGGCTAAGAAAAGGTTGCTGCGATGCCCCTTTATGTGGTTAGCTGGCAGGGGAGGGATTAACATTTCACGGACTAATAGCTTGGATTGCAAAGGAAGCAGCATGAAAGAGAATCATCCCACCCTTTCTTCAAGGTAGGAAGAGGGATAAGTGGAGCAGAGTGCGCTAGTTCCTCTTTGAGCAAGATAACCCCTTTTCAGAGGAGCCAGACTTTAGCAGTATTACACTACCATATCGGTAAATTTAATTTAGAAATCCAAGTGAAGATATCTTCTTCCTCAGCATAGAAGAGGTTACGGGAAGACAGTCTGACTGTTTGTGAGCAGCTGTGACAAGGTTGAGTGCGCAGGTCATAGAATCATAGAATGCTTAAGGTTTGAAGGGACCTCTAGAGGTCATCTAGTCCAACCTCCCCTGCACACGCATGTTGCAGATAGTTAGGTCCGGCGGCCGGAAGATATCGCGCTGTACGGAAAGATAGGGCCCCTAATAGCCAATAGTGTTAGTTTATGATGTAAGCAGACGGATGTGACGTTGTAAACCTTAGCTATATAACACCTTGTTACCCATCAATAAAAGCCATTTTGCCGTCCATCACATTGGTGTCAACTAGCTAATGGACCGAGTGGCTTGGGGGTGGTCGCAGTGTTATTCTTGAACCAGGTCGCCGCGCCGTTTGAACGGCAACAAGTGGTGCCGAAACCCGGGAATGTCATCGCCTGGATGAGTGAGCAGCGTGAGCAGCAGCCAGAGCAAGTGGACCACCCCGGCGAAGGGGACACTACCGAATGAACAAAGAGGATGGAAGCCCTCATAAAGGTTGTATTGCAATTACATAAGTACTGGGGGATTGATTGTAAGCCAAAAGATTTTACTCTCGCAGTTACAAGGCTTTTGAAAATTAAGGCTATAGACCAGCCCGTGGATATTCTCCACCCTGAACTGTGGGACAAATGTACTAAGGCATTAGCTGAGGAGACAATGTTCTCAGGTTGTGGGAAGAACCTTAAGGCTTGGGGAAAAGTTGTACAAGCCTTACAGAAAGCTATGAAAGAGCAGGAGACCTGGGTAGCAGTAAAAGACTGTTTATTGGCCACGTCCAAAGTGGGAATCGGGACAACCGTGCAGACTTTGGACCCCCCAGATGATGGCAATTCTGCTGAGCCTAAAGGTCTGCAAGAGGGTGATACATCCCCTCCATCCCCGAACCCCGTCCCGCTTACAGAGGAGCAGAAACAGCCGAAATCTGTTTGGAGCGAGCTAGCCGAGGAAGCTAGGAACATTGAAAAGAAGTCAGAGCATGGGGACGTCTGGGCCAGGCCACCACCCTATGCCCCTCAATATGGCGCCGAGCCACAAGGGAAAGGGCGGGGCGAGGGTGCCCCCGGCGCGAGTGAGGCGCCGAGAACCAATGGGAGTGACCGGACAGCTGAGGGCGGCCCGAGGGAGGGGCCGAGAGCAAGCCCGAGGGAGGGGCGAAGAGAAGACCCGAGGGAGGGGTCGAGAGGAAGCCCGAGGGAGGGGCGGAGAAGAAGCCCGAGTGAGGGGCGGAGAGAAGACCTGAGGGAGGGGTCGAGAGCAAGCCCGAGGGAGGGGCGGAGAAGAAGCCCGAATGAGGGGCGGAGAGAAGACCCGAGGGAGGGGTCGAGAGGAAGCCCGAGGGAGGGGCAGAGAAGAAGCCCGAGTGAGGAGCGGAGAACCGATCAGAGCAGTCATTTCAAAGAAAAACCGGGGGGGAAAGAATCGCCTTACACAGACTGGAAGGAAATAAAGATCGCATGTGCCGACTGGGCCCCATCAGCCAAGCTAGCATTCCCGGTCCGGGTGGAGGGGGAACAGAGGGTCCACTCGCCGATAAAATCTAAGGACATACAAGCGGTTGTTAAAGCAATTGCAGATAAAGGGATTAATTCTGCCATGGTCTCAACCCTCATAGATGGTATCTTCGGGGGGGACGATATGCTCCCATTCGATATAAAGCAAATTTGTAGGCTGATCTTTGATGGAGCAGGAGTGATCGTTTTCAAACAAGAATGGGAAGACAACTGTACGAAGTATTTGGCCCAAGTAACCGGGTCAGATCATCCACTATACGGCTCCAACCTGCAGCGGTTAATGGGTGCAGATCCAGCAATGATCACCCCCCAGGCGCAGGCCCACAGTCTGCGGGCCCATGAAGTTATGGCAACTACTCGTGCGGCCAGAGAAGCCATTAGCGCAGCCATTAAAGTTGTCGCCAAATCAACGCCATGGTCCTCAATAAAGCAAAGTGAAAGTGAGAGCTTTACACAATTTGTAGATCGTCTCCAGGCAGCGGTCGACTCTTCGTCCCTGCCTGCGGAGGCAAAAGGCCTGGTCATAGCGGAATGTTTACGCCAACAATGCAATTTGGCAACCAAAGAAATCTTGCGATCATTGCGGACGGGGGCAAGTGTTGCAGACATGATTAAGCATGTTGCAAAGGAAGAGCATTTAACCCCAATTCAGGTGGCTGTTCACGCCGCAGTAGCCAACGCAATGGCACGTCAAGATCGACTCAAAGGGCCGTGTTGGGCCTGCGGCAGGAAAGGACATTTCGCTAGAGAATGTGGATCCAGATTCCAGGGAAACGGGGTGGGGAGAGGGCGCCCGGGCCGTGCACGGCTCTCTCCCACTCGGAACATGAGGCGGCCCAACTATGCCAACCCTGGATGGAGCAAGGCGTTCTCAAACCCGCTACCCCCTCGAGCGACCAGCTTAATGGCCCAACCGACGGCGGAGCGAAATCAGCCCCTATCGCAGGAAGAACAAGAACCACCACTTGGGGACGAGACCCCAGAGTGGCCCTAGCAGTAAGATGTGACAACCCGCCGGTAGTGTGGGGAACTTGTTCCCTCTCTAATGCTTTTAACGACACCGCTATTAATATCCCCTTTTTAATTGATACCGGCGCAGATGTTACAGTTATTCCGGAGACGAGTTGGCCCTCACGCTGGAAATTGGAAGACGCACCCATGGTGGGTGGAGTCGGCGGATTAACCCGAGCTCGAAAGAGTGTTCAATCGGTAGCAATCACGCTTCACACAGAAAAGGGGCCTGAAAAAACCATCACCCTTTTTCCATATGTCATGGCAGGAGTCCCACCCTTGTTGGGAAGGGACGCTCTGGCTCTATTAAAAGCCAGGGTGACAAATTTACTCTAAGGGCCACTGCCGTACACCCACTTCCACCAATTAGACTGACGTGGAAATCGTCCGACCCAGTGTGGGTCGAGCAGTGGCCCCTATCGAAGCCTCGAATGGATGCCCTTCTAGAGCTAGTTGACCGCGAATTACAGCGAGGTCATATAGAGCCCTCCACCAGCCCGTGGAACACCCCAGGTTTTGTAATACACAAACGAAACGGCAAGGAGTTCCGTCTCCTCCATGACCTACGTGAAGTAAACAAGAGAATCCAACCCATGGGTCCTGTTCAAACGTTGTTGCCCATGAACTCTATGATACCGGAAGGACAACCCTGTGCTGTCCTTGATATCAAAGACTGTTTCTTCTCAATATCTCTGCATGAGGAAGACAGGGAGCGGTTTGCCTTTTCTATCGTGTTTCCAAACAGCCAACGCCCCAACCTACGTTTCCAGTGGAAAGTGCTGCCTCAAGGAATGATCAATTCACCCACTATCTGCCAGATTACGGTGGATCGGGCATTGGCACCAGTCCGGCGCAACAACCCGACTGTGACTATTATTCAATACATGGACGATATTTTAATCGCTGCACCATCAGGAAGTCAAGTGGACCAATTGGTGTTAGCAGTTTCAGAAACCCTGAAAACGAATGGATTCGAAATTGCAAGTGCGAAAATCAAAAAGGGACCATGTGTAAGTTTTTTGGGAGTAGGGATCACAAGTTCTTATATAACCCCCCCCCAAATAAAAATCCGTCGGAACATTAAAACACTCCATGATATGCAGCAGTTAGTCGGATCTTTACAGTGGCTCCGCAATATTGTCCTGATCCCTCCTGAAATCATGACCCCCCTGTACGATCTTTTAAAAGGAAAGAGCCCATGGGAACAAAAAACTTTAACAGCAGAGGCAATGGACTCTCTCGATTTCATTGAATGGCAAGTATCATCCAGCACGCTCGCCAGGTGGAACCCAAATATACCACTTGATCTATACGTACACTTTACGGAAGGAGGAGGGGTAGGAGCACTAGCGCAGGGCCCTCCTGAAAAAGCTCAGCCAATACAATGGATAGTCCTAGGAAAACCATCACGTGCATTTTCTCCGGGAGTCGAGTGTCTTGGCAATCTCATCATGAAAGGCAGGAAACTCGCCCTAAGACACCTAGGCATCGAACCTACCAGGATATACCTGCCCTTCCGCAAACAGCTCCCAACGCAATCAGTAGCGATGTCAGAGTATCTGGCTATAGCTCTCGTCGGATTTGGTGGAGAAATCCGGTACGCCGCAAAACCTCCCTGGACCCAGATACTGACAATTGTCAACATTGACCTCCCACAGAAAATCATGGACCGGCCCCAACGGGGACCAACGGTCTTTACAGACGCATCCTCAGCGACTTCAACAGCGGCGGCAGTATGGCAATCGGGAGGAGAATGGCATTGCATTAAAGTGATCGATCGCACACTTTCAGCCCAACAGTTAGAAGCGATGGCCGTGGTATTAGCGTGTGGGCTATTCCCAACGGAACACCTCAACATAGTAACTGATTCAATGTTTGTGGCCAAGCTTTGCTTGGCCATGTTGGGGCCTGACGTGTCAACATCCACGACAGCCCTAATGCTGGAAGAAGCACTTTTTTCTCGAAAGGGCACCATATCAGTCATCCACGTCAATAGCCACAGCCCAATTAAAGGGTTTTTCCAAATCGGTAATAATAAAGCAGACACCGCTGCAAAAAGACTATGGACGCTAAGAGACGCTCGACAGCTACATGAGTCTCTCCATATCGGAGCCAAAGCATTAGCAAAAAGATGCGGGATTTCAATCACTGACGCGAAACATATAATAGCTACGTGCCCCCACTGTCAGAAAGCACCACTGTGGTCTAGCGGGGTAAACCCCAGAGGTCTTAAACCTTCCGAAGTGTGGCAAACAGATTTTACACTCTGCCAGTTGTTGAAACCTCAAGCGTGGCTAGCGGTGACTGTGGACACATATAGTGGAGTGATTGTAGCCACTCAACACCTTAAAACTGACTCCAAAGCAACCATCCAACATTGGCTAACAGCCATGGCGTGGCTTGGCGTTCCTAATCAGATCAAAACAGACAACGGTCCAAATTTTGTATCTAAATCAGTCCAAGCATTTGCCCTGAGTGCTGCCTTTCGGCTTCAATTGCCTCGTCGTGTCGAGCGGGCACGGGCGCCACCACCCGGGAACCCGGGCCAAATGAGCACAGACACCAATATGGTGGATGCAGCAAATGGCGTTTATTGCAGGTACATCCGAACTTATATAGGGCGCCTGTGTGCGGAAGCGCGCCCCGTAGCCAATAGCGTTAACATCGCCTTATACGGGCACGTGCCCATCTCCCCTGCACGTGCCCATCTCCCCTATTCTTTCCGCATAGCACGAGATCTTCCGACCGCCGTACCCTACATCTCCCCCTCCCCTAGACATCCTATGTCAACGTAAACGTCCCATGTTAACCCAAACATCCTATGTTAACCTAAACATCACTACTTTGAACGAGCTGCCACAAAACCTGCAACAATAGGATAACACACAAGTGCGGCGGCCTTTTCTCATTGCGTCTACGAGGGTTTCGCTCCTCCGGCTTCCTCGTCTCCTCCAGACAGGCGTACGGGTTGCGAGGACGTCCCACAATTCGGTCCTGTAGGAGAAGACTTGCAGCCGCTATTAGTCTTAAGGTCCGGCCTCACCCATCTTGCCGGCACCCATTTGATTATTCCCTGCCGTCGCACAGCTGCATAACCCCTTCCCTGGGTTACCAGGTCCCAGCCGGGTTCCCAAACCCCCTGTTCCGGGAATCTGACCAGAACTGGAGGTCCGTCCTCCACAGCCGCGACCGCCCAATGTTTATCTATTGACGTCTTGTTTTCGTCACCCCGGACAAAGTGGTTTAGCGAGTATAACGCTCGCATTAAAATTTCTGGTTGCTTCACCACGGGGATTCCTTGGGGATGTCCTTCCCCCTCCCCAAGAACCCTAATCTTCTCTTTGAGTGTTTGGTTCGCTCTCTCAACTATAGCCTGCCCCTGACTGTTGTATGGGATTCCATGTACCAGACGGATCCCCCACTTCTCGGCCCAGTCCTGTGTGGACTGAGCCGTGAAGCAAGAGCCGTTGTCTGTCTTGATGGTGTGTGGAACACCTAGCCAGGCAATGACAGTAGTCCAGTGTTGCTGTGCGGCACGTGCAGTCACCTTGCGGTGCTGCGTAGCCATGATTATCCCACTGTGCGTATCCACCGTGACAGCCAGCCATAGTTGCGGCTTCAAGAGAGGGCAGAGGGTAAAGTCAGACTGCCATATTTGATTCGCCCGCAGCCCTCGTGGGTTGACTCCTGCTCCCCAAAGGCTTGACCGCTGGCAGTACGGGCAAGCTGCCACCACGTCTCTAGCCGCCGCTAGTGGGATCCCGCAATGCTTTGCTAACGCTTTGGCTCCTATATGTAGGTACTCGTGCACCTCTCAGGCACGTGCAGCAGTCCAAACCCCTTTTGCAGCCTCATCAGCTTTCTGATTACCTTCATGGCTTCTCTAAATGTCCTTGATCCAATTCGCGTTGTATAATGGCCCGTGCGGCCACCAGCTTCTCTTGAGTTAAGGGCCACTGCTCTACCCACACCGGCTCCTCTGTTTTCCATTTCAAGGGAATGGCCTTGTTAGGGCTCAGCAGGTAAGCAGTGGCCCCTACGCTAAATTTGTCAGGTGAATGCCGAGTTGAGCCAATACGTCACGCCCAATTAGGGATTCCTGTATTGTCACTATGAATGGGCGGACAATCGCTTGCATGGGGGGCCTTCCCGGGTCCTCTAATTCACACGCCAGAGGCACAGCACTGCATCGCGCGTCCGTTGTTCCCCCCACCCCATCTAGCAAGCCCGCTGGGGATGCCGGCCAGGTGGCCGGCCAGTTGCTTTCTGGTATGCACGTTACATCTGCCCCTGTATCAATTAACATTGTGAGCTCTAATATCCTTGGGGTCACCAGCGGGGGGCCGTGAACGCGCACCTTAACACAGGGGCTCTGCTGGCAGCCTAGGACCAGGGCCACCTGGCTTCGTTCTCCTCTTGTTGTCCTTATCCTCCCTCCCCAGGGTGCCCCGTCGGATACGCCCTGGGGCTCTGCTTCCACCCTCCTTGGGGGGGGGGGCGCGCACTCGCGGAGAAGGGCGGCCCCCCCTCGCCCCTCCCCGCCCGGAGTTTCCCTGCGACCTCCGGCAGTCTCGGGCCCGATGCCCTTGATTTACGTGGCTGCCACCTCCCGGATCGTCCTCAGCAGGGGACTGGTCTAACCGCCGCTCCGCGGCCTGCAGTTCCTCCCAAGGGTACCCAGGGGGCCTCCCCTCCCCATCCCTGGCTGCCGGATAGACTTGTGGCGCTTCTTCCGCCCCCCCCATTCTCGGCTCTCCGGGCCCCGGAATCCCTTCCACCGGCCTCTTCCCCTTCCTTGACCACGTGTCTTGGAGCCCCCGCAGTATCGGTCACGCCCACTGCCGCCTGCGCTGTTTCCCAGGACTCGCTCTCTTCCCGATTTCTTTGTAAAAGTTGCCTGATAGTTCCCCAAGTCTTCAATTCTTTTGCCAATTTACTACTCATACTGTACTCCGCTAGTGCAGTAGTACAGTCTGCCCAATGCTGGGGAAACACAACATCCCCGGCATTGTGAATCGCCCCCTCTTTCAGGAGCCGCTCGATGCAGTTTCACAGAAACATCTCATTCCCGAGCACACACTAACACTCACTGAATCGCCCCATCCTTTCAGGAGCCGCTCGATGCAGCACTTAACTGCGCTAAGTTTCACAGAAACATCTCATTCCCGAGCACACACTAACACGACCTTCACTGTCGCGCCTCCATGGAGTTCTCGCCGCTTCCCCGGCCGCCCCGTCTTTCAGGAGCCGCCCGCCGAATCACGTCGGGGTCACCACTTGCTGCCTTTCGGCTTCAATTGCCTCGTCGCGTCGAGTGGGCACAGGCGCCACCACCCGGGAACCCGGGCCAAATGAGCACAGACACCAATATGGTGGATGCAGCAAATGGCGTTTATTGCAGGTACATCTGAACTTATATAGGGCGCCTGTGTGCGGAAGCGCGCCCCGTAGCCAATAGCGTTAACATCGCCTTATACGGGCACGTGCCCATCTCCCCTGCACGTGCCCATCTCCCCTATTCTTTCCGCATAGCACGAGATCTTCCGACCGCCGTACCCTACACCTGAGATGGGGTATTACCCTAACACATGGCATCCCATATAATAGCACAGGACAAGCCATAGTAGAACGAGCAAACCAAACTCTGAAATCTAAATTAGAGGTATTAGCAAATGCAGAGGGCTTTAGCAACGCCATTCCCGCGGGAGACCAAACACGCCTACTAGCGACTGCCTTGCTAGCACTAAATCAATTTCCCAGGGGGGAGGAAGTGAAAAGTCCCACCCAAAAACACTGGGCCACTCGAGCACTAGAAGAAGGCCCGCTAGTTATGATTAGAAATGAACTGTGAGAATGGGAACAAGGGTGAAAACTAGTTCTAACAGGGCGAGGGTATGCCGCCGTCAGGAAAGATGGCAGAGTCAAGTGGTGCCCGCTTAAGTCTATTAAACCAGACCTTCAAAATAAAACTAATGAAAATTGTGAGTTTCTGTTCACAGAACCAGATCATCGGACGCCCCAGTAACCCGTGCGCCCCAGTGACAGACATCCCACCGGAGGCTGTGAGTTCCACACCGACTGAATCCAGAAAACAACAAAACAGCCTCCACAAGAGGGGGCTGCGATGTCTTTGCGTCATCTTAATTCCGGAACTTATAAGACAAGTAGAGTCACACCACTCCCTCAAATGGGTACTTGAACAGATATATCCACTCAGTATTATCCCCAAGTTATCCCGAAGTACATCCTATTCCTACACCATACCTTCTTCTTTGTGCCTTATATTTTTTTTAATGCCAAAGTTATGATACATAATTTTAAGATTGTTATAAGGATAGAATAATATAATAATAAGAATAGTATAATAAGAATAAGGTAATAATAATAACAGTAAGTAAGAATAAAATAAGAACAAGTAATTAGAATTAGAATTAGAATTAGATAAGAAAATAAGTAAGAATAAGATAGTTATATTTTAGCTAATTTTGTTATGCATAGCGGGGGGGGGAAATGTTGCAGATAGTTAGGTCCGGCGGCCGGAAGATATCGCGCTGTACGGAAAGATAGGGCCCCTAATAGCCAATAGTGTTAGTTTATGATGTAAGCAGACGGATGTGACGTTGTAAACCTTAGCTATATAACATCTTGTTACCCATCAATAAAAGCCATTTTGCCGTCCATCACATTGGTGTCAACTAGCTAATGGACCGAGTGGCTTGGGGGTGGTCGCAGTGTTATTCTTGAACCAGGTCGCCGCGCCGTTTGAACGGCAACACACGCAGGGTCACCTAGAGCACGTGGCACAGGACTGCATCCAAGCGGGTTTTGAAGATCTCCAGACAAGGAGACTCCACAACCTCTCTGGGCAGTCTGTTCCAGTGCTCTGTCACCCTCACTGTCAAGAAATTTTTCCTTAAGTTCCTGTGGAACTTTGGGGGCTTCAGTTTGTAGCCATTACCTCTAGTTCTGTCGGCGGCCACCAGTGAAAAGAGGCCAGCACCATCCTCCTCACTGCCTCCCTTGAGGTACTTATAGACACTGATTAGATCCCCTCTCAGCCTTCTCTTCTCCAGGCTGAACAGGCCCAGCTCCCTCAGCCTCTCCTCATAGGGCAGATGTTCCAGGCCCCTGATCATCCTTGTGGCCCTGCGCTGGACTCTCTCCAGCAGCTCCACATCCCTCTTGTACTGTGGGGCCCAGAACTGGACACAATACTTCAGATGCGGCCTCACCAGGGCTGAGTAGAGGGACAGGATCACCTCCCTCGACCTGCTGGAGACGCTCTTCTTAATGCATCCCAGGATCCCATTGGCCTTCTTGGCCACGAGGGCACACTGCTGCCTCATGGTCAACTTATCATCCACCATGACACCCAGGTCTTTCTCTGCAGAGCTGCTCTCCACAAGGTCGGTCCCCAGCCTGTACTGGTGTCTGGGGTTATTCCTTCCCAGGTGCAGGACCTTGCACTTGGCCTTGTTGAATTTCATGAGGTTTTTCACTGCCCAGTTGTCCAGTCTGTGCAGGTCCCTCTGGATGGCAGTGCAGCCCTCTGGGGTATCAGCTACTCCTCCCACTTTCATATCATCAGCAAACTTGCTGAGGGAGCACTCTGTGCCTTCATCCAGGTCATTGATGAATAAATTGAACAGGACTGGACCAAGGACTGACCCCTGGGGGCACCGCTAGCTACAGGCCTCCAACTAGACTCTGCACCGCTGATCACCACCCTCTGAGCTCTGCCATCCAGCCAGTTCCTAATCCACCTCGCTGTCCACTCATCTATCCCACACTTCGGGAGCTTGCCTAGGAGGATGTTGTGAGAGACGGTGTCAAAAGCCTTGGTGAAGTCGAGATAGACGACATCCACCGTGCTCCCTTCATCTATCCAGCTGGTCATTCCATCATAGAAGGCTATCAGGTTAGTCAAGCAAGATTTCCCCTTGGTGAATCCATCCTGACTACTCTTGAGCACCTTCTTGTCCTCCATGTGCCTGGAGACAACCGTCAATATGAGCCGTTCCATCACTTTTCCGGGGACGGAGGTGAGGCTGACTGGCCTGTAGTTGCCTGGGTCCTCCTTCTTGCCTTTTTTGAAGAGTGGTGTGACATTGGCTTTCTTCCAGTCCTCTGGCACCTCCCCCGTTCTCCAGGATCTTTCAAAGATGATGGAGAGCGGCTTATCTATGACATCCGCCAGCTCACACAGAACTCTGGGGTGCATCCCATCAGGGCCTATGGATTTGCGGGTATCGAGTTTCCTTAGGTGCTCTCTGACCCAATCTTCCTCTACCCAGGGCAAGTCTTCCTCTCTCCAGGCTTCTTCTCTTGCCCCTAGGGCCTGGGGCTCTAAAGGTCTGCCCTTGGTAAACACCAAAGCAAAGAAGGCATTCAGCAACTCTGCTTTTTCTGTGTTATTCGTAACCAGGGTGCCCATCCCGTTCACCAGCGGACCCAGGTTTTCCCTGATCTTCCTTTTGCTGTTAATATATTTGAAGAAGTTTTTCTTGTTATTTTTATCGTCCCTTGCCAGATTGCGTTCCAAACATGCCTTCACTTTCCTTGTCACATCTCTGCATTCCCTGACTACGTTCCTGTATTTCTCCCAGGGGGCCTGCCCTTTTTTCCACATTCTGTATACCGCCTTCTTCTGCTTGAGCATTGCCACAAGCTCCTTGCTCATCCACACAGGTCTCCTGCCCCCTCTGCCTGACTTCTTACACACAGGGATGCACTGTTGCTGGGCGTGGAGGAAGTGTCGCTTGAAAGAAACCAGCTGTCTTGGGCCCCCCTTCCTTCTAGGGCTCTAGCCCATGGGATTCTTCCCAGGAGGTCTCTGAAGAGGCTAAAGTTGGCCCTCCTGAAGTCCATGGTTGCAAGGCTACTTACAGCCCTGCCTCCTCCTCGTTGGATCCTGAACTCCACCAACTCATGGTCACTGCAGCCGAGGCTACCCCCCACCTTCACATCTCCTACTAGGCCCTCCCTATTTGATAGCACGAGGTCCAGTAGTCCACCTCTCCTCGTCGGCTCCTCCACAACCTGTGTCAAAAAGTTATCGTCGACGCTCTGCAGGAACCTCCAGGACTGTTTGTGCCTGGCTGTGTTGTCCTTCCAGTTGATGTCGGGGTAGTTGAAGTCCCCCATGAGAACCAGGGCCTGTGACTGTGAGGCAACATCCAGCTGACTATAGAAGGCCTCATCAACCTCCTCATCCTGGTCAGGTGGCCTGTAGCAGACACCCACCACAGTGTCTCCCACATTAGCCTGCCCTCTAATCCTTACCCACAAGCTCTCAACTCGCTCATCCTCCACTCCCAGGTTGAGCTCCATGCATTCCAGTTGCTCTCTCACATAAAGAGCAACTCCACCACCTCGCCTTCCCAGCCTGTCCTTCCTAAAGAGCACATAGCCTTCCACGGCAGCGCTCCAGTCGTGTGAGCTATCCCACCATGTCTCTGTGATTCCAATGAAATCATGACGCTGGGACCGCACACAGATCTCCAGTTCGTCCTGCTTATTCCCCATGCTTTGCGCATTGGTATACAGGCATTTCAGGGAAGTAATTGAGCCTGCAGGTTCCCCAGTAAGGGTGAAAGAGGACCCTCTATAATCATATCCTATCCTCACTTCCCCACTAGCATACTCCCGCTGGATGCCATCTGACTTTGGCTGTCTGGTACTGATCACCCTGTCTGTGTGACACTCCCCTTCCCACTTCTCGTCTAGTTTAGGTCAGTACAGCTTTATGCCTTGAGGCTTATACTACCAACAATCTCTCATGGCAGTAAATATCTGAAGACTACTGACAACGGCTCAAACTTAGGCCGGAAGGGCTTGTATTTTGGTCTGAATTAAAAACTTTCTCTTGAACATCATTCATTGTATTCCTGATAAATTCCTTTTAACATTATAGAAGGTAACAGAGAGCCCAACAGTATTTCAGAAGACTAAATGGAAGCGATTTGAAAATAAAATTTTAAAACGTGCTTTCTACCCAAGGAGAGAATGTGCCAGCCTCAGACTACACATATCAGTATAATGTTCAAAACCCGTGCAAAATTACATTTTCAAGGTGGCTGCTGATATTTCAGGATTCTCAGCAGACAGTGACTGAAGCTGAAGAATGCATAGGTCAAATAACTTATTTATAGAGCGTAATGAAACACATATAGATGAGAGTTCTGTGTTTATGAGGGAAAGGACTGAAAAAGTGACCTCTGGTGAGCAAGAACATTCACAGATTCAGGCGATATATTCTCTTTGTTGGCGATTCTTTCGGTTTCCGTATGATACTCTTTATTACATATAACTAAAGCTGCATTTGTTACTACATCCTATAGATCACAGCAGCAATTAATAAGATTAGCAAAAGCAGGGGATTAACCAAGGGGAGCAATCCACACAATTTCAATATCCTTTTTTATTAATCCATTTAAGAGACGCAACCCATCACAGCTTGTTGCAGTCATGGCGGCCAAAAACACAAACAACTGGGGTATATGCAACGCAAACTACGCTTTATTGTTTTTTAGGTACATTATTTATACCGAGCTCTCCTCGTCGTGGCTGCTGCTTATTGGTGAGGACTACAAAGGACAGTAGCTAGTGACAGTGTTATGATTGGACGATTCTTAGCTTGGCCAGTTTCTGCTCCATGTCCAAACCTCCTTAAACTTGTTAATAACTTTCTGCTGTCTCCGTGTGAACTCCCTATCTCATAGATACACTCTAATCTTTTTAAGGTTAACATTCGCTGCTAAGGGAGCCAGGGATTTCACAGACCAGCTGCAATCCCTGACAACAGCTCCTCGCGGGGAGCTAGCAAAGGCACTGCGGCATCCAGCACCCCCGCTCTTCCAAGGAGCCCACTCTGAGTTATTTGGCTACAGTGGGCTCAAATCTTCTAAATTCTTTTTCCTTCTGACATGCTTATAGTTTCCTGCCAGTGCTTGTTCCCTAGTTCATCTTAGATTTTATACCGTATGGTGTAATCCTTCTCTGCAAGTGTGATTTAGGTCCCTCCCTTTTAAAGAGGGTGCTGGAGAAGGCAGGGAAGGGAAGAGCAGGGAGCCTTGCGATGTTTGAGTGTTCCGGATGGGCTCGGGATTCGGCAATAATCAGCCAGAACGAGGTGACTACATCAGAGTCTACATCTCTACTACATCTGAGACTACATCTCCAATTTCCATCTCTCCAGAGGCTCTGGGCTATTCTAATTGCACCTTAATTCAGCAACAATTCTGTTAATTCTGTTAATGCTTTCTCTGTTAAAAGAAGTTTAAGATTTAAGCTCCAGAATATTTCTCTTCCTAATCATAATTTGAAAGAAAATCCTCTGAGTTGAAATCTGCAGCTACTAAAAGAGACATTTTGTTCACTAGCAAACAAAACAGGTTATAAGTATCTGTAGTGTTTCATGACACCCATCTGGCCATCTATTCATTTTCAGGTTCACATTTCAGATTTTTTAAGAGCTGACAGCTGGGTAAGGATACAATATGGCACGTTCTGCATAAAAGTTCAAATGGAGCCTGATCACATCAAACGGCTCAATCAAGATGTTCCTTGAGACTGGACATCAAAATACAGTCACGCGCAAGGCTCCTCTTGCTAGATTATACCTCGATTTGTCATCAGATCACTCTTTTTGCTCTTCTTTGATCCACATAAAATCATCAGCCAAGAATTTCTTATACGAGTACTCACAGGCTTTTGAGAAAGCCAATGGGTATGTGAAATTTTTAAAAAATAGCCCACTCCAGTAAGTGTCTAAAAAGATATTCCAAGTGCCTAGACTAATACATCCTATTTTTAACAGCTCAGCCATCCTATTTTCATGGAATGGCTGATTGATTAGATTGTTGTAAGAAGGATGAACCTCTGACAGAATACCTGGAGGGCTTGATAGTGAAGCTCTATCAAAAAGAGATGTTGCTAGCTTAACAGGTGTATTGGAGATGAAAATTTCTGTGTTCTGTAGAGTCATAAAAATCTCCTGTGAGAAGAAGAGGCCAGACCTTGGGAAAGAAGATGTTTGCCTACCTAGGCTGAGCGATAAGGAGCAGGGATGCAGCTGCTCAGCCCGGTTCACAGGCAGCCCCCTCTGAAAACCTGTTGAAGCCGGCCACTCGGCTGGGCTTGTAACCAACTTAATGGCAGACGTCCTCCAAACTAGCTTTGGAGGTCAAACACCCGGAAATGAGGAAGAAGAGGAGGAAGGCAGGACCCTCAAATTGAGGGCTGGGACCCCCGACTGGTATGCATGCCTGCGCACCCAGGGAGGAGAGTTGCGCAACTCGAGGTGGACTTTGTCCGCCCCCCCAGGCTGCCTCCTGGGTCGTACTGACCCTATGTGCCAGGATGCACTGGGCATAAAAGTGGACAGTGCGGAGAGAGCGCGGGGCAGGGCGGGGGGGGAAGAAACTCCTAACTCTGAGGCCTACGCTGTCTCCGCAGGAGCCGGTCAGCAACTCTCTCTGGTCTGCCAGCTCGAGAGGATCTTCGGGTCCAGATCGGCAGGTATCACCTTGTGAGTAGTTATCCATACTTTGCTGCTTTTATATGCTTTCAGCTGAATAAATGCTCGATGTAGTCACCTCGTTCTGGTGTGATTATTGCCAAATCCCAAGCCCATCCGGAACAACAGGAAAAACAAGAAACCAAGGAGATTTTAAAAATGGTGATAAATAGAGAAAGAACACACACAGATGAAAAAGTTGAACGTTCAGAGTTTTACTTTGAAAAATCAAAGTAAAAAGGCTATAGCGCTGTGTTTATGCCAATAAATATAAAGGCTGTCATAGGGCATAACCTAGTTTCCTAACTCTATTCACAAAAGAGACATTTGGTGTCATGAAAAACTTCCAGTTCCCTCAAGAAACAAGTAACACAAGCTATGGAGACTCAGCTGAAATGCGAACAGGCTTCCCAATACAGATAGCCAAGTTTCATAGGAAGGAAAAAAAAAAAAAAAAGAGGAGGAATACGATATGATTTTTCCCTAGCTATCTAGGACCTTTAATTTTGAAGAAAGAAAGCACTGTGAAAAAATTCTTTTATGTCTTTGATGTCTTTGCCATCATGATCAGAATTTCAAAATGAAAGAAAAAAATCCAAACCCATTGAAGTCAAGGAAAAAATGTTTATTCTTAATGTTAATGTTTATTCAAGCTGGGTCCCACAAAGCAAAACAACTGTTAAATATTTGTGCCTTAACACCTGTTGAAGGCTGGAAGCTCTCACCTCTGCTCTGTTCTCTTTATTATGTACTAGCGAGAAGAGAAAGCAACCAACGATGGTAAAGAAGGAAAAAGAACATGGCTCTCCAGAGAAGGAGAGCTCCTATGTTAAAGCCATGTATTCTTTACATTCTTAATTTCCTATGGAGAGCTGCTTTTTCGCAGTTTAAATAAGCAATTATCAGTTCCTTATGGCAAGACAAAACACTACATCACCTTAAGATCTGTATGCTTTGGTTTTCACTTTGGACAATTAGGAAAAAACCAGCAGTTTCTCTCTTATCCTTTTCTGCCTTCCATAAACAAACTTGTGATAGGAGAAGCTATAGCTTCCAAGGACCTTGGATTACTGTGAATACTTGGATTTAATATGCCTTTATGATGTGCAGTCTCTCAGCTCATAATGTATCTGTGCAGGTCTCCTGTTTCTAATTAACAGCTCCAGTAGAAATTTATGGTGAATTTTGGAATTTCATGAGTGTGTCCAGAGAATGAAGTTACACTGGGGGTGGTACCTGATGTGCAAGTTTAATTTTTCTAAAAGAAAACATAAGAATGAAATGACAATGGGGAAAAAAAAAAAAAGAAAGAAAAAAAAAGAAGCTGCTACTTATCAGAAATGTGATGCTTTTCATAGCTTCAACTCTGTCCCTCAAAATGTTTTTGAAGTGATAGTAGATGGTGTAGATTCCAGGTAATACCTGCAGTAGAATCTGACAGCTGTTCAGCAGGGATACAGTTCTATTCTTAATGTAGATCCCCCAGAAATGAAGAGAAATTCATGAAACAAAGAATTTTAGGAAGACGTCTTCCAGTTCCCTGTGGAAAAAAAAAATAGTGACAATAGTTGTAAGGAAGAAGAAAAAAAAAAGCAATAATAGAAGGAGCTTTTCCATCTCAATCCAAACACTGCGCATGAAGTACATTCTTCAGCACATTCTCAATGCATCTCTTGTAACTCAGGATCTAACTTTTATTCCCAGTATTGCAGGCATTGAACCAGCAAATACGGTACTTGGTCACCAGACATTTCAATAAGCTCCATAAAAAATCACAGTTAAGATATTTGTTAGTGTCAAAAGTGTCATGGACTAGTAGATCAGCTGATAAAATAATAAAATGCTTAATAGCAAGAAAGGGCCTCAATTTTATTGTTATGCTTGTGATTACATCTTAGACACAGTTCTCAGTTTTTAGTAAAGATTGATGGTGAAATATAGAGAAATTAACCTTTTTCTGTGTTTGTGAAGTGGATCATAAACAAGCTGTTAATATATTTGATAAGACATAAAATGAATATATGCCATAAGGACTACACACAAATGTTAATGACACTGAGCATTATTATTATTATTATTATTATGTCATTCATCATAGGGCTGTTGCTACTGCAACATTAACTATCCCTTCTGTGCTCCACACTCAGGAGAAAGAAGTCAAATAGCACTTGGAAAGAGCACATTCTACTACAATGAATTAAAATTTAAGATTTTAAGACTGCTTTCATCTTGCCTTCATGATCATAATCTACTATGTTGTATTTTTTCCTCATAAGTAAGAGAATTGTTGCTGAATTAAGGTGCAATTAGAACAGTCCAGAGCCTCTGGAGAGATGGAAATTGGAGATGGAAATTTCTATGATCTGTAGAGTCATAAAAATCTCCTGTGAGAAGCAGAGGCCAGACCTTGAGAAAGAAGATGTTTGCCTGCCTAGGCTGAGTGATAAGGAGCAGGGATGCAGCTGCTCAGCCCGGTTCACAGGCAGCCCCCTCTGAAAACCAGTTGAAACCGGCCGCTCAGACGGGCTTGTAGCCAACATAAGGGGAGACGTCCTCCAAAATAGCTTTGGAGGCCAAACACCCGGAAATGAGGAAGAAGAGGAGGAAGGCAGGACCCTTGAACTGAGGGCTGGGACCCCTGACTGGTATGCGCACCTGTGCACCAAGGGAGGAGAGTTGCGCAAATGCAGGTGGAGTTTGTCCGCCCCCCACCCCCGTCCCCGGCCTGCCTCCTGGGTCGTGCTGACCCTATGTGCCAGGATTCACCGGGCATAGAGAGGACAGTGCAGGGAGAGATAGGCAGGGGGCGAAACTCCTAACCGAGGCCTACGCTGTCTCCGCGGGAGCCGGTCAGCAAGTCTCTCTGGTCTGCCAGCTCAGGAGGATGTTCGGGTCCAGAGTGGCAGGTATCACCTCGTGAGCAGTTATCAATACTTTGCTTCTTTTATGTGCTTTCACCTGAATAAATACTGGATGTAGTCACCTCGTTCTGGCGTGATTATTGCCAAATCCCAAGCCTATCCAGAACATAATTCGTGACAAGGATGGGATTCGGCAATTAAACAGTGGAACTCACTAGTGGACTGCATAGCTAGGTGAGGTCGTGCCACTGGATAGAAATTGTGTTCGTGCTGTTTGTGTCTGTGGTCTTTATTGTGTGTGCGACATGCAGTGGGTCTTTTTCGGGACAGCTGCAGGCAGCACCGGTGACCACAGGGAGGCTGCGCCTCTGAGGGAGCGCCCTCAATGGGGGCCAGAACCGTGGAATGCTCTATGGCAGGGGTCCTCAAACTTTTTAAACAGGGGGCCGGTTCACTGTCCCTCAGACACTGTTGGGGGCCGGACTATAGTTTGGAAAAAAATGAATGAATTCCTATGCACACTGCACATATTTTATTTGCAGTAGTGCACAAAAAACAGGAAAAACAATGCAATATTTAAAATGAAGAACAATTGTAATCAACAAAAACAAATAATATTTCAATGTGAACTATGGGCCTGCTTTTGGCTAATGAGATGGTCAATGTTAGGTTCCATATTTGTCACTGCTAGTCATAGCAAGTGATGCCAGTGTTCAGCGGTTAGTCTGGATCTGATTGGAGATTTCAGATGTTTCATTCGGGAAAAAGTCTGCCCACAGACATAGGTGCTGCCAAAGATGGTTGCAATTTGGAGTGCATGGTTCCTGAGATTATGATATGTTTCTGAGGGGAGAGATGCATAGAAAGGGTCTCTGTTTGATGACCAACAGCTAGTGGGGAATGATGGGACTCATCTTAGCAAGAGGGGCACACGTCTCTGCAAAAAGGTTGGCCAACCTGGTTAGGAGGGCTTTAAACTAGGCAAGAAGGGGGAAGGGGAGTGGCACACTGACACGGCAAGCAGTACCGCACAGCCCAGGTCAGATGGCGCCCAGCGGGAGTATGGTAGTGGGGAAGTGAGGATAGGAAATGATCCCGGAGTTTCCTCTTTCACCCCTCCTGGGAAACCTGTGGCCTCTGTTGCTTCACTGAAATGCCTGTATACCAATGCGCAAAGCATGGGGAATAAGCAGGATGAACTGGAGATCTGTGTGCGGTCCCAGCGTCATGATCTCATCAGAATCACAGAGACGTGGTGGGATAGCTCGCACGACTGGAGCGCTGCCATAGAAGGCTATGTGCTCTTTAGGAAGGACAGGCTGGGAAGGCGAGGTGGTGGAGTTGCTCTTTATGTGAGAGAGCAACTGGAATGCATGGAGCTCAACCTGGGAGTGGAGGATGAGCGAGTTGAGAGCTTGTGGGTAAGGATTAGAGGGCAGGCTAATGTGGGAGACACTGTGGTGGGTGTCTGCTACAGGCCACCTGACCAAGACGAGGAGGTTGATGAGGCCTTCTATAAGCAGCTGGATGTTGCCTCACGGTCACAGGCCCTGGTTCTCATGGGGGACTTCAACTACCCCGACATCAACTGGGAGGACAACACAGCCAGGCATAAGCAGTCCTGGAGGTTCCTGCAGAGCGTCGACGATAACTTTTTGACGCAGGTTGTGGAGGAGCCGACGAGGGGAGGTGGGCTACTGGACCTCGTGCTATCAAATAGGGAGGGCCTAGTAGGTGATGTGAAGGTGGGGGGTAGCCTCGGCTGCAGTGACCATGAGTTGGTGGAGTTCAGGATTCAACGAGGAGGTGGCAGGGCTGTAAGTAGCCTTGCGACGATGGACTTCAGGAGGGCCAACTTTAGCCTCTTCAGAGACCTCCTTGGTAGAATCCCATGGGCTAGTGCTCTAGAAGGAAGGGGGGCCCAAGAGAGCTGGTTAGTTTTCAAGCGGCACTTCCTCCACGTCCAGCAACAGTGCATCCCTGCATGTAGGAAGGGAGGCAGAGGGGGCAGGCGACCTGCGTGGACGAGCCGGGAGCTTGTGGCAATGCTCAAGCAGAAGGCAGCGGTATACAGAATGTGGAAAAAAGGACAGGCCCCCTGGGAGAAATACAGGAACGTAGTCAGGGAGTGCAGAGATGCGACAAGGAAAGCTAAGGCACGTCTGGAAGGCAAGCTGGCAAGGGACGTTAAAAATAACAAAAAAAAATTCTTCAAATACATTAACAGCAAAAGGAAGATCAGGGAAAACGTGGGTCCGCTGGAGGACGGGATGGGCACCCTGGTTACAAATAACACAGAAAAAGCAGAGTTGCTCAATGCCTTCTTTGCTTCGGTGTTTACCAAGGGCAGCCCTTTAGAGCCCCAGGCCCTAGAGACAAGACAAGAAGCTGGTGGAGAGGAAGACTTGCCCTGGGTAGAGGAAGATTGGGTCAGAGAGCACCTAAGGAACCTCGATACCCACAAATCCATGGGCCCTGATGGGATGCACCCCAGAGTGCTGCGGGAGCTGGCAGATGCCATAGCTAAGCCGCTCTCCATCATCTTTGAAAGATCCTGGAGAACGGGGGAGGTGCCGGAAGACTGGAAGAAGGCCAATGTCACGCCAGTCTTCAAAAAAGGCAAGAAGGAGGACCCAGGCAACTACAGGCCAGTCAGCCTCACCTCCGTCCCCGGAAAAGTGATGGAACGGCTCATACTGGCCGTTGTCTCCAGGCACATGGAGGACAAGAAGGTGCTCAAGAGTAGTCAGCATGGATTCACCAAGGGGAAATCTTGCCTGACAAACCTGATAGCCTTCTATGATGAAATGACCGGCTGGATAGACGAGGGGAGAGCGGTGGATGTCGTCTATCTCGACTTCACCAAGGCTTTTGACACCGTCCCTCACAACATCCTCCTGGGCAAGCTCCGGAAGTGTGGGATAGATGAGTGGACAGTGAGGTAGATTAGGAACTGGCTGGACGGCAGGGCCCAGAGAGTGGTGATCAGCGGTGCAGAGTCTAGTTGGAGGCCTGTGGCTAGTGGGGTCCCCCAGGGGTCAGTCCTTGGTCCAGTCCTGTTCAATTTATTCATCAATGACCTGGATGAAGGCACAGAGTGCTCCCTCAGCAAGTTTGCTGATGACACGAAACTGGGAGGAGTAGCCGATACCCCAGAGGGCTGCGCTGCCATCCAGAGGGACCTGGACAGACTGGACAACTGGGCGGTGAAAAACCTCATGCAATTCAACAAGGCCAAGTGCAAGGTCCTGCACCTGGGAAGGAATAACCCCAGACACCAGTACAGGCTGGGGACCGACCTTGTGGAGAGCAGCTCTGCAGAGAAAGACCTGGGTGTCATGGTGGATGATAAGTTGACCATGAGGCAGCAGTGTGCCCTCGTGGCCAAGAAGGCCAATGGAATCCTGGGCTGCATTAAGAAGAGCATCTCTAGCAGGTCGAGGGAGGTGATCCTGCCCCTCTACTCAGCCCTGGTGAGGCCGCATCTGGAGTATTGTGTCCAGTTCTGGGCTCCACAGTACAAGAGGGATGTGGAACTGCTGGAGAGAGTCCAGCGCAGGGCCACAAGGATGATCAGGGGCCTGGAACATCTGCCCTATGAGGAGAGGCTGAGGGAGCTGGGCCTGTTCAGCCTGGAGAAGAGAAGGCTGAGAGGGGATCTAATCAGTGTCTATAAGTACCTCAAGGGAGGGAGTGCAGAGGACGGGGATGGTCTCTTTTCAGTGGTGGCCACTGATAGGACTAGAGGAAATGGCCGGAAACTGAAACATCAAAAATTCCATAGGAACTTAAGGAAAAATTTCTTAACAGTGAGGGTGACAGAGCACTGGAACAGGCTGCCCAGAGAGGTTGTAGAGTCTCCTTCTCTGGAGATCTTCAAAACCCCCTTGGATGCAGTCCTGTGCCACGTGCTCTAGGTGTCCCTGCGTATGCAGGGGGGTTGGACTAGATGATCTCTAGAGGTCCCTTCCAACCCTAAGCATTCTATGAAATTAGTAAGGCTGCTTCATTTGAATGCATCTTTCAGAGAGTCATGAGTCTGTAGTTTGGCCAATTCCATTTGGTAAATCAGATCAACAGTTTCAATGTCAACAGAAAATGGGTTCCGGAAAAGCTGTATGTCCTGTTCATGGAGACGAAGCTCGCTCTTTAAATCTAATTTGAAACTCCTTTTGCAACATTTCTAGTGCATCCATACATGTTTTGTTTGGGAATGCAACTGCTGGTTTTTCTGCAGACAAGTTTTGAGTTGTGGGGAGATGGCATAAGTTTTCCTCCTTTACTTGGTTAATGAGCAGGTCTAATTGGACTTGAAATGCTTTCACATGTGAATACATATCACAGATGAGCTTCCCCTTTCCTTGAAGTTGGACATCATTGAAATCGTTGAGTAGCTCTGTTGCATCTGTCAGAAACGCAAGGTGCCACTTCCATTCTGCATCTTTGAGCTCTGGTACTTCTTTGTTTTTAGAAAGCATAAAATCATAAACCTGTGGAAGTAAGTCATAAAATCGTTTCAAAACTCTCCCTCGACTCAGCCAACGGACTTCTGTGTGGTACAGAATATCTTCATAGGCAACACTTAGCTCAGACAGAAATTCCTGAAACTGTCTGTGGTTTAGTGCATGAGCTCTAATGAAGTTAACACAAGAAACTACAATTTTCATGACAGAGTCCAGCTTCAGTGATTTACAACACAGTGCTTGTTGGTGGAGGATGCAGTGTATGGCTATTGGATGTGAATGGTTGCGTTTGTCCATCTCTTTGTTAATGCGTGCAACCACTCCTTTCATGGACCCCACCATGCTAGGAGCACCATCAGTTGTCACACTGAATAGTTTACCCCAGTCCAGCTCCAAATCATTCATAGTTTGGCAAACGTTCTCATAGATATCCTCTCCTGTAGTTGTTCCTTTGATGCTTTTCAGTGCAGCAAGCTCCGCTGTGACTTCGAAAGAATCATTTGTCCCACGAATGAAAATTAGAAGTTGTGCAGAATCACGAACATCATTGCTTTCGTCGAGTGCCAATGAGAAATAGCAAAGTTTTTTTGAGGAGTTTTGCAACTGCAGATCCAAATTTTCCCCCATTTCTACAATCCTTTGTGTAATTGTAGGTCCTGAAAAACTCACTGTACTAAATAAATCCGCCTTCTCTGGACACATCTCTTTGGCAACAGACAGAAGGCATTCTTTAACAAATTCTCCCTCTCTGAATGCTCTGCAAGCGCGCACTATGAGCTTGGCAACTTGATAGCTTGCTTGAAGTGATGATATATTTAGCTGCTTTTGCTTCACAGAAGTATTTTGCCGAGTTGTCAATCCATGTTCCAGTCTTAATATTTAATCTTTTCTCACTTGTCCGACCAAAGAATCATATTTATCTTTATGTTGAGTTTCGTAGCGTTGACGCAAATTGTATTCCATGAACACAGACACTGAATTCTGGCGTATCAGACAAACAGCTCTTTATTTGTACTCCGTGAAAAAATAATCAGAAGTCCACTTTTCTTGGAATACCCTGCACTCGGAGTCAATTTTTCTTTTTTTTGACATGATGGTGTGCGTGCTTCCCACTGGTGCTGGCTTGCTTGTCCTGCCTGGGAGCTGGAGGGAGGGAGCTGGAGGGAGAGACGTGGGAGCCGCCCACTTCGCTGATGCCGCCGCCCCCCTCCTCAGCCCGGCCGCACAATCCGGAAAGGGTGGCCAGAAGGGACTGAAGGAACTTTGCCGCGCCGGGGCTCTGGCGATTCGCCCGAGATGCCTGGACCTCGCAGTCCAGAGGCTGCCGACTGAGCTTGCTCGGCAGAGGAGATGCCCGCGCCTCTCGCCTGCCGCGCATCGCACAGGAGGAGGAGGACGGGGCGGCGGCGGCGGCACGGTTTGTAGCTGAGAGGCGCCCCCTGAGGGGGGCAGGTCGAGGACGAGGCGCTGGTTTCAGCCCAGTCCCGGTGGGTGCTTGGGGGCTGCAGAGGCCGGCGCGCGGATTAAGTGGCAGGAAGTCATCTGCGGCTGCTTGGTTTCTCCCCCGCAACCTCCGGCGGGGGTGGGGGATGGGGGGCGGTTCTGTAAGCACCGGCGGACCGGATTGAGGATCCTGGGGGGCCGTATCCGGCCCGCGGGCCGTAGTTTGAGGACTACTGCTCTATGGGACCGATGGGAGACCTGCACCCGGGTATCTCCGGACCCAGAAGGACCCCATGGCGGTGTTACAGTATTGGGGTTGTGCGGAAAAATCTCGCTGTCAAGAACTGAATGTCCAAAAAGGAGACAGAGGAGTCCTAAAACTTTATTCGAATAAAGGGAGAGTCCACCGGGCATATCCCTGTGGGGTCTCTCCAATTGCTGGGGGACGCAGCCCCTCTTTTATCCTAATTTCCTGACCGAGGGACGCCCTCTCCTTTTCCCCATTGGCCAAGGTACTCAGAAGTTACAGCCTTCCCGGCCCGCCTACACCGAACTCCAGCCTCCTGTCATCTGTTCTTACCTGAGCTCACCAACTCCTTTGTCCCCCTTGCTGAAGAATGTGGGGGAATTGCCCTATTTCCCTCCTTTGTAAAGGCCCCCACCTCCTTGCAGATGGCTCTTTTTGTCCCACTCCCTCATGGCTCCGCTCAGTCTCTCCCCTCCCTTTGTCCTGCTCTTCAGCCAAACTGTGGAGAAACCCCCTTATTGATGAATACAGAAACTTGAGCATTCTGCTCAATCCCTCCTCTTTTTCTTTTTTTTTTTTTTTTCCCCTCCTTTGGACAATATTTGTTTTTACAAACTAGGTTATTATCTAAAATCCTGCGTTCAGTATGTCTAGTACCCATGAGTAGCCTTCCTATCCTCCTGGACTCCCACAGACCCAGCAACCCAGAGTTTATTTTCCAGACCCACTCCCAGCCAGCGGTACAGATCTATGGAGAGTTAGCCGGGGCTTTCCATCCTCTTCCTTCAACTGACAAGTCCAGATTTCTGGAGTCTTGGAAATCTTAACTCTGGTATGATGAGTCCATCCATGCTCAGCTGTCTTGATTGATGTTTCTGTGGTTAGTAATACCTGATAAGGTCCTCACCACTTTGCTAGCAGTGGTGCTTCTTTCCATTCTCTGACCAAGACCCAATCCCCTGGTTGGATATCATGGACTGCAAAATCCAAGGGGAGGGTCTGTGCGAGCTGGGCTTCCTGTCGGAGAGACTTCACAAGAGAATGTATTCTGGCCACATATTGCTTTAAATATATATCACTTATCTCCACCTCCTTGCCAGGTTGGGTGTTAGCAGGATAGGGAATCCCAAACATTATTTCAAAGGGAGACAGCTGAACGTCTCCCCTTGGTTTTGCTCTTATTCTTGCTAAAGTTAATGGTAAAAGACGGGTCCACGGCATCTTAGTTTCTAACACCAATTTTAAAAGATGCTTTTTAATGTTCCCATTCATCCTTTACACTCTACCAGAGCTCTGGGGATGCCAAGGGGTATGCAAGTCCCATCGAATCCCTAGGGCAGTCATGACACCTTGAAGGACCTTTCCTGTAAAAGAGTGCCTCTGTCTGAATCTATTGCCTCTACCAACCCATATCTTGGAATTATTTGTTCTAAGAACACCTTAATTACAGATCCAGTTGTTGCTGAGGCAGTTGGAAATGCCTCGGGCCATCCTGTCAACTGACATACTATTACCAGAAGATACTTAAGTCTCCCTACACGGGGCATCTCAGTAAAGTCTGCTTGGCATCATTGGAATGGGCATACAGCCCAGGGTCGTCCTCCCCTTGCAACTTCTCTTGCGGCTCGGCTGTTGGCCTTAGCACAAATCAGACAGCCCTCAATGGCCCGTTTTGCCAGAACAAAAAGACCAAGGGCAGCATACGTTTTAAGGAAGGCTTCCGCCAGCCCTCTAGAGCCCCAATGGCTTCCTTCATGAAGCTCTTTCAGTATTTGTAGGGCTAGGGCTTTGGGCACCCATTGTTTGCCCTCCTTTGTAAACCAGTCATGTCCTTTTTCTTTTGCTCCACTACTTTCAATTATTTCTAATTCTTCTGGTGGAAAAGACATCTTTTTCTGGTAATGGCTGGACTACCGGGAGGAGAGGGAGGATCTTAGATACTTCTGGTAGGAGTGCTGCTTTTTGAGCTTCCTCATCAGCCAATCGATTGCCTACCTCCTGCTCTGAGTGTCCTGTCTGATGTCCCCTGATATGAATTATTGAGACCTTTTTGGGGAGGTTCACCACCTCCAGCAGGCGAGCAATCGGATCCTTATGCACCAATGCCTTTCCTCAGCAAGTTAATAAACCTCTTTCTTCCCACAGTTTTCCAAACACGTGTGCCACCGCATATAAATATTTAAAAATCTGTAAAGATATTCAATAGCTTGCCTTGATGTAATTCACAGGCTCTTATTAGAGAATACAGTTCTGCGGTTTGGGCTGACCAGGTAGACGGCAGCTTTCCTCTTTCTAGCAGCTCCCTCCCCTTAATGATAACATATCCTGTAGCCCGTTTCCCTTCTATTACTCTTGAAGATCCACCAATAAACACATTGTCCCCATCTGGCCAAGGAATATCTCTCAAATCTTCCCTAGGTCGAGTCTGGAGATCCACCACCCTCCGTGCTTCTCCCTTGGGGCCAGTCAGGCAAGAAGCTGGGTTAAACCCTCCCCCGCTTCTTAATTTTAAATCTCGTCATCCATTCAGAAGCCCCTTCAGGTAGCAAGGCCCTGACCAGGTATGGGACCTTGACAACATGGGATCCCCCTGTGGTCAGTTTTCGGACCTCAGTTACCATTAGGGCCGTAGCTGTGCAATTCTGCAGACAATAAGGCCACCCCTTAGCCACTGGGTCTAACATTTTAGAAAAATAAGCTATTGGTATTTGCATGCCTCCATGCTTTTGCACTAAAATTCCCTTGCCATGGCTCTGTTTGACATCCACATATAATTCAACCTTTCTCTGTGTCCAGAAGAGCTAAGGCCGGAGCCTGGGTCAATTTATCTTTTAATTTTCTAAAGCTCTGTTCTCCTTCTCATGTCCATACCACAACATTGGGGCTGTTTTGGGTTAAACCTCCAGCCAAAATATGCCTCAAATATATATATAATATACATATATATATATATTTCTTCCCGACACCCTAAACCCTTTTTGGGCCAAGAAATTGGGTAACTTCATACTGCAATAACCTGGCTCCTGGGAGTGGGATAAATTCCTTCAGTATTTTCTGCAAGACTTGTCCAAATAGGATCAGTGCCTTGGTGTATCCTTGCGGGACGACTGTAACTGCCCACACTTCTGAGTTCACTTCAGCCTATCTTTATCAGACACTTTGCACAAAGTTACAGTAGTGCTAACTTCTTTATCATCCCCCACAATTGTGACCCTTCTCAGTATCACTGAGATACTGGCACAAAACCTGACAAAGACCAGGATCGTCGTCTGACCCTACAGGGGGCCACCTAAATCCCCCTGGTAACTTATATTCTGGCCAAACAAAACAACAATATTTTATCATTAGTTCCTTGGTTATTTCTGGGGGAATGCACAAGTTATCCCAAACCCCCAAAAGCCTCCCCAAGGGACTATATGGGGATAAGTTGAGGTCATCATTCCTTTTCCCGGTATCCTCTTTTGGCTTCCCTTTGCTGCCCTCCCTGGATGTCCATATCGGGGTCATCACCCCTTTTGTTCCCCAGTCCCATAGTACTCACCAGTGAGATTTCAATGGTCCTTTCCGTCAAACCTGGTCCTTTCCGTCGGACTTTAGTGCTACCCGGAGGTCCTTTCCGTCAGACCTAGTCCTTTCCGTCAGACTTAGCGCTATCCGGAGGTCCTTTCCGTCAGACCTAGCCCTTTCCGTCGGGCTTAGCGCTACCCGGAGGTCCTTTCCGTCAGACCTAGTCCTGTCCTTTCCGTCAGACCTACCCCTTTCCATCAGACCCCTGGAGGACCCCCTCCCGATCCTACCTGCGGATCCCCCGATCCGCTTCTCGTCTGTCTCCGGACAGTCTTGGGAACCCAATCAGTCGTCCGGTGCAGGCTGCCGTCAAAGGGAGTCGATCACCAAAAGCTATGGTGAGGTGCGCCGTCGACTCCAATCGCCGTCTGCCATTCCCGGAAGGTGGAAGGATCCCGGACGAGCCCCCAATTGTGCGGAAAATCTCGCTGTCAAGAACTGAATGTCCAAAAAGGAGACAGAGGAGTCCTAAAACTTTATTTGAATAAAGGGAAAGTCCACCGGGCATATCCCTGTGGGGTCTCTCAAATTGCTGGAGGACGCAGCCCCCCTTTTATCCTAATTTCCCGACCGAGGGACGCCCTCTCCTTTTCCCCATTGGCCAAGGTACTCAGAAGTTACAGCCTTCCCGGCCCGCCTACACCGAACTCCAGCCTCCCGCCATCTGTTCTTACCTGAGCTCACCAACTCCTTTGTCCCCCTTGCTGAAGAATGTGGGGGAATTGCCCTATTTCCCTCCTTTGTAAAGGCCCCCACCTCCTTGCAGATGGCTCTTTTTGTCCCACTCCCTCATGGCTCCACTCAGTCTCCCCTCCCTTTGTCCTGCTCTTCAGCCAAACTGTGGAGAAACCCCCTTATTGATGAATACAGAAACTTGAGCATTCTGCTCACGGTCAGTTTGGGGAGACTGACCGTACTAACAACTCGGTCCGACTGGAACATATCGGTCGGATGGGAGGTGCTCTGCTCTGTGCATATAAGATTTTAGCGGGGCAGCTTAAGGAGGAACAGGAGAGGAATCAGCTCCTCCAAGAGGAGTTACAGGCAGTCCGAGTCGCCCAGGTGGTGCAGAGGCAGGCTCTGCTGGAGGTGAATGATCAGAGGGAGCTCCTGGAGGAGAAGTGTGCTAAATTGGTGACACATTACGCGATACGAGTGTTAAAGAACAGGAGAGGGAGAAAACTGGGGCAGAAAGGGAGCTGGGTGCGGACTATTATCACCGACCCTGACTGGGACTCGGAAACTTGGAATGGGGATATTTGGAAATCAGACGAGGAAGTCCCCATACCAGAGGAGAAGGGCCCATCGCAGGACGAACCAAAAAGGCGAGCCACCCTGGTAATACGAAGGAAAGCTGTGTTGCCAGGGCCAGGACAACTGGTGCAACAGGATGAACTAACCAATTTCACCCCTGAAGATATTAAAAATCTGTTGAGAAAATGCAAACAACAACCCGGGGAGAAACCACAGTTCTGGATGGTCCTCTCAGCTCTGTACAGTCCTCTCAGCTCTGCAGAGAGGGACCTGGGTGTCATGGTAGAGGACAAGTTGACCATGAGGCAGCAGTGTGCCCTCGTGGCCAAGAAGGCCAATGGGATCCTGGGATGCATTAAGAAGAGCATCTCCAGCAGGTCGAGGGAGGTGATCCTGCTCCTCTACTCAGCCCTGGTGAGGCCGCATCTGGAGTATTGTGTCCAGTTCTGGGCCCCACAGGACAAGAGGGATGTGGAGCTGCTGGAGAGAGTCCAGCGCAGGGCCACAAGGATGATCAGAGGCCTGGAACATCTGCCCTATGAGGAGAGGCTGAGGGAGCTGGGCCTATTCAGCCTGGAGAAGAGAAGGCTGAGAAGAGACCTGATCAGTGTCTATAAGTACCTCAAGGGAGGCAGTGAGGAGGATGGTGCTGGCCTCTTTTCACTGGTGGCCACTGACAGAATTAGAGGAAACAGCCACAAACTGAAGCACCAAAAGTTCCACAGGAACTTAAGGAAAAATTTCTTGACAGTGAGGGTGACAGAGCACTGGAGCAGGCTGCCCAGAGAGGTTGTGGAGTCTCCTTGTCTGGAGATCTTCAAAACCCGCTTGGATGCAGTCCTGTGCCACATGTTCTAGGTGACCCTGCATGTGCAGGGGGGTTGGACTAGATGACCTCTAGAGGTCCCTTCCAACCTTAAGCATTCTATGATTCTATGATTCTATGGTAAGATTAATGGAAGAAGGGGCTGATTCAGTGATAATTGACAATGTCGATGCCTCAAGGTTTTTGGGGTTAACTAATGATGTGTATGTACAGTCCGCCCTGTGAAGAGTGGATGGAAGCAGCAAGAGTCTTATTGCTGTGGTAGCTGAGGGTCTCACTTATCGCCACACTAATGACGGCAATTGGCCCCCATCCAGCTCCTCCTGGGTAACTATGAGACAAGCATGCCAGATGCTTAAAGCAGAGGCCATGAAGATTGCTATAGAATTGGGAAGTCCGGAGCTTTATCTACAACAGCCGTTGTTACCTGGGATGTGAAATAAGTTGTTGGAGGGATGCCCAGGAGCGTGGCGCCCCTATCTAATTCCAGTTCTGATGTCAGAACAAGGAAACCCTATTGAGAATGCAATTATAAAATTGCAACAGATAGGGGACCTTCCAAGATTGGTGTTAGAGATGGATGGAAAAGGCGGCAGTGAGAAAAGAGGGTCGAGTGGGAACGCGGGGTCAGAATCCTGGGAGGGAGCTCGGCTCTTCCATCTACTTTTATAGAAGGGCATTGATAGACAGGAAATTGATGGGAAACCAACAGAAGTATTACGCCAAATGGCACGCCGATATAATGTCCATACGGTCCAGGCAGCGAAGCAACACTCAGGAATAATGTCTAAGGCTGATAGATCACAGGTGTTGCACCCGTGGGAGGATTTAGAGCGGATAGTGTTAAGATTCAGACCAAAGGAAGAACTGGAACCAGTTTTTCCCCCTCAGGAGGGGCTTGGACGCCCGAAACAAGAATAGGGGGGTGACAAACTCCAGTGTCCGAAGGGTTCCAATGTAACATCGCTCACCGAGACGATCAACCGTTCGTTACATGTGCCATTTATTGATCGGAACAAAATAGACAAAAGGTTCATGCCTTGGTGGACACGGGAGCAGAGGTCACAGTAGTGCACGGGAACCCAGAAAAGTGCAAGGGGGCAGTAACCCCTGTTTAGGGTTTAAGTGACCAGCCTGTCAAGGGAAAACTTGTGACTGACTGCCATCAAGCCATACACCAGACTCTTGAAACTGCTGGGGTGCTAGGACCTTGGAAGGTCCAGGTGATCCAATCAATCATAGTGCTCAACAATAGAGGGTTGACCAAAGAGTGGATGCCCCTTACCCTGATGAGAGGGATACCCGTGTGAATCGTGCGGTAGCCACCTCGACTGTAGCATATCAATCTGGAACGAGCTCTAGTATCTTCCCTGCTAGGGAAGCGTTGGTATTAAACCATAGAGGATTACTGGAATGGGATCCTGTATTGGAGATGGAACTTTCTATGATCTGTAGAGTCATAAAAATCTCCTGTGAGAAGAAGAGGCCAGACCTTGAGAAAGATGTTTGCATGCCTGGGGTGAGCGATAAGGAGCATGGATGCAGCTGCTCATCCCCAGGCAGCTCCCCCCTCCGGAAACCTGTTGAAGCCAGCCGCTTGGCCGGGCTTGTAGCCAACTTAACTGCTGACATCCTCCAAACTAGCTTTGGAGGTCAAACACACAGAAATGAGGAAGAAGAGGAGGAAGGCAGGACCCTCAAATTGACGGCTGGGACCCCCGACTGGTATGGGGAGGCCAGTTGTGCAAATGAAGGTGGAGTTTGTCTGCCCCTCGGCCTGCCTCCTGGGTCGTGCTGACCCTATGTGCCAGGATGCACCAGGCATAAAAGTGGACAGTGCGGAGAGAGCAGGGGAAGGAGAAACTCCAAACTCTGAGGCCTACGCTGTCTCTGTGGGAGCCGGTCAGCAACTCTCTCTCTCTGATCTGCCAGCTCCAGAGGATGTTCAGGTCCAGATCGGCAGGTATCACCTCATGAGTAGTTATCCATACTTTGCTTCTTTTATGTGCTTTCACCTGAATAAATGCTTGAAGTAGTCACCTCGTTCTGGCGTGATTATTGCCAAATCCCGAGCCCATCCAGAACAGATCCTGGGGGAGGATTTCTCGAAAATTAAGGCCCCCTCGCCCACGCTCCTTCCCGCCTCCTCCATTCATTTCCCACCCCCCCCACCGCAAGCGGATCAGATCTTCCGGGGGAGAAGGAGGATTGGGAGGCGGTGTTGAAACAGAGGGGCCAAGAATCAAAATATTCCCCGATATGGCGAAGACAGGATTTCTCGAAAACTAAGGCAAACTGCCCTCCCTTCCCCGCCGCCGCCTTTCCCCCTAAGTGGACCAAATGTTCCGGGGGAGGAGGAGGATTGAGAGACATACTCTGACTTGTATCCTTGCAGAGAGACTAGGGACATAACTTCAGTATAGAATACAAGAATGAAGCGACAGCCAAGGTCCAGTATGAGGGGCATGGAAGGGACAGTGACCCCATGTAGAGATCATTAGGTATTCTGCAAGCACTGGGAATTGAACAAAATAATGTGTCCCTTGTTCTTAGTTGCACCCAGACCCAGACGTGGGTGCAGAGTGTCGTTGCAGGTATATTGAGAGATGGAGACAACGGAGTCCTCCCCACCGAGATCTGAAGACATCGTGTGGGACGTGGCCACAGAGAAAGAGCAACAGCTTCAAGTGTGATGGAGACCTGCGACCTTCACCCATGACCAGGTCCTCAGCGCAGTTATCGCCTACATGCTGACCGTGGCAGATGTCACGATTGAGAAGGTCTATCTGTGCTCTACACACCCCCACCCACCCCCGAAGATGATGCCCTTAAGGTGAGCAATGTTTCCTTTGATACCAAAGTGGCCATTTTGGGATCAATCAGCAGAGCAATAGTAAAACCACATTACCTTATGTAGGGAAAGGATGCGTGTGTTCTAGAACAACTTGTAAATATGTGCTAAGTAATGAAAGTTATAACCAGACTGTGTTTAATGACTCTAATACGTGTGCTCACGATGTAGTTATTATTAGAGGCTGTGATTTTGTGTATGTTCCCCATGTTTAATGAGACTCCGTGTGCGTGTTGCCATAATAGTGGCTTACTACTGCATGAGGCAAGTGAGACACTACCTTGATCACCAGCTGAAAAGTCTAAGCACCTCCTACCATAGTCAAGGGCAAGACTGGGTTGGCCTCTCTGTTTGCCACCAAGAAGAACCTCGAGCTCCGCTGTTGGCTGCAACCCATTAGGCGTTGAGTGGTGGGGACACATGCCATGCCAGAGTTTGATGTGAGTGATGGCCACCTCTGTCTCTGAGGGCCATCTAAGAGGCGAGTGTAGGCCAAGTGGCCTACTGCTGGCATGAGTGACAGCCAGCGTAATTAACTTGTGACTAAGTACTTGCCACAGTACACAGAACTTGCCTGAAAATTGCTTATGCTAACTCTGCTAACTCACACGTAGGCCCGCTGAACTGCTTACGCCACCCTGCACAGTAGGGCGGCTTACCATTTTACAGACCAGGTTCAAAAAAAAAAAAAAAAAAAAGAGAGAGAATTGCAAGTATATCATTGCTTGAAGGCACTGACTCCGGGGATCCCTGCCGCGCAAGCATTGACCACGGTACGCAGATGTGCTGCCTGACTCTGAAGCGACCACGCCACGTCTATGCATGCCCAGGTCCAGACATTACAGGATCTAACTCGTCCATTGAAAGTGGATGGTGTTTGGACTCCAGTCGGATGATAGACGTGGGGATGGCCATGGCTACAGAAACTATTAGCGCTGTTATTTCTATTTGCAATATTATCATATGCTGTATCCCTTGCATAATGATGCTGACACGAGGCATGGTTGAGACTGCTATGAAAACGTTATCTGTTCGGGTGCTTGGCTACGACAGATTGACCTCTACAGATCGCGGGGTAGCATGCATAGGAGGTGGGAATCTTTATGATTATTTATGACCTCTACAGATCACGGGGTGGCATGTATTGGAGATGGAAATTTTTATGATCTGTAGAGTCATAAAAGTCTCCCGTGGAAGCAGAGGCCAGACCTTGAGAATGATGTTTGCCTTCCTGGGCTGAGTGATAAGGAGCACAGATGCAGCTACTCAGCCAGGTTCACAGGCAGCCCCCTCCAAAAACCTGTTGAAGGTGGCCACTCGACCGGATTTGTAGCCAAGTTAACCGCAGACGGCAGTATCCCGCAGGCAGGTATCACCTCGTGAGTAGTTATCCATACTTTACTACTTTTGTGTGCTTTCACCTGAATAAATACTCGATGTAGTCACCTCTTTCTGCGTCATTATTGCTGAATCCCAAGCTCATCCAGAACACCAAGACTTATGCTGATATATGCTTCTCTTCCTGAGCCTGTCTCATCAACTACAATACTCTAAACATAAAAACAAAATATGAACTTTTACAACAACAAGGAATAGCTATTTTCTTGTTCGATTATGCCTGAACATGTGCTCTGAGAGCTAGGAGCCTAGCATGTGACCAGGCACTCCTCACTGAATGGACCTTTCAGCAGCCAAGCCTTTTACACCTATCTTATTTTTCCCTTACTGGGGAGGAAGTAATTGGGAAAATAGGAGCTGTATTGTATATTTGCTCGCTCTCTCTCTGAGGTGACTCCTTTAATTTCTCAGGAGAAATGAGCATGTGTGTCAGCAATAGGATCATTCTGTAGTAGTCTTCTCTCTAACTCAGCTCAGAATGATTTAAGGTTTTGCTCTTCCTCATGCCAGCATGTTCTTGATCACGCCCAATTTCTATAATTGTAGCATGGCCAGAACTTGTTGATGTTCCTCAGTTAGGGCTCCAGTATTTCTAGTGAAGGATTTCTGGAGCGAAAGTGTGGAGCGGGTCATAGAATCATAGAATGCTTAGGGTTGGAAGGGACCTCTAGAGATCATCTAGTCCAACCCCCCTGCATACGCAGGGACACCTAGAGCACGTGGCACAGGACTGCATCCAAGCGGGTTTTGAAGATCTCCAGAGAAGGAGACTTCACAACCTCTCTGGGCAGCCTGTTCCAGTGCTCTGTCACTCTCACTGTTAAGAAATTTTTCCTTAAGTTCCTATGGAATTTTTGGTGTTTCAGTTTCCGGCCATTTCCTCTAGTGCTATCAGTGGCCACCACTGAAGAGAGACCAGCACCGTCTTCTGCACTCCCTCCCTTGAGGTATTTATATACACTGATTAGATCCACTCTCAGCCTCCTCTTCTCCAGGCTGAACAGGCCCAGCTCCCTCAGCCTCTCCTCATAGGGCAGATGTTCCAGGCCCCTGATCATCCTTGTGGCCCTGCGCTGGACTCTCTCCAGCAGCTCCACATCCCTCTTATACTGTGGAGCCCAGAACTGGACACAACACTCCAGATGCGGCCTCACCAGGGCTGAGTAGAGGGGCAGGATCACCTCCCTCGACCTGCTGGAGATGCTCTTCTTAATGCAGCCCAGGATTCCATTGGCCTTCTTGGCCACGAGGGCACACTGCTGCCTCATGGTCAACTTATCATCCACCATGACACCCAGGTCTTTCTCCGCAGAGCTGCTCTCCACAAGGTCGGTCCCCAGCCTGTACTGGTGTCTGGGGTTATTCCTTCCCAGGTGCAGGACCTTGCACTTGGCCTTGTTGAATTGCATGAGGTTTTTCACCGCCCAATTGTCCAGTCTGTCCAGGTCCCTCTGGATGGCAGCACAGCCCTCTGGGGTATCAGCTACTCCTCCCAGTTTCGTGTCATCAGCAAACTTGCTGAGGGAGCACTCTGTGCCTTCATCCAGGTCATTGATGAATAAATTGAACAGGACTGGACCAAGGACTGACCCCTGGGGGACCCCGCTAGCTACAGGCCTCCAACTAGACTCTGCACCGCTGATCACCACTCTCTGGGCCCTGCCATCCAGCCAGTTCCTAATCCACCTCACTGTCCACTCATCTATCCCACACTTCCGGAGCTTGCCCAGGAGGATGTTGTGAGGGACGATGTCAAAAGCCTTGGTGAAGTCGAGATAGATGACATCCACCGCTCTCCCCTCGTCTATCCATCCAGCCGGTCATTTCATCATAGAAGGCTATCAGGTTAGTCAGGCAACATTTCCCCTTGGTGAATCCATGCTGACTACTCTTGAGCACCTTCTTGTCCTCCATGTGCTTGGAGACAACGGCCAGTATGAGCCGTTCCATCACTTTTCCGGGGATGGAGGTGAGGCTGACTGGCCTGTAGTTGCCTGGGTCCTCCTTCTTGCCTTTTTTGAAGACTGGCGTGACATTGGCCTTCTTCCAGTCTTCCGGCACCTCCCCCGTTCTCCAGGATCTTTCAAAGATGATGGAGAGCGGCTTAGCTATGGCATCTGCCAGCTCACACAGCACTCTGGGGTGCATCCCATCAGGGCCCATGGATTTGTGGGTATCGAGGTTCCTTAGGTGCTCTCTGACCCAATCTTCCTCTACCCAGGTCAAGTCTTCCTCTCCACCAGCTTCTTCTCTTGTCCCTAGGGCCTGGGGCTCTAATGGGCTGCCCTTGGTAAACACCGAAGCAAAGAAGGCATTGAGCAACTCTGCTTTTTCTGTGTTATTTGTAACCAGGGTGCCCATCCCGTCCGCCAGCGGACCCACGTTTTCCCTGATCTTCCTTTTGCTGTTAATGTATTTGAAGAATTTTTTTTTGTTATTTTTAACGTCCCTTGCCAGCTTGCCTTCCAGACGTGCCTTAGCTTTCCTTGTCGCATCTCTGCATTCCCTGACTACGTTCCTGTATTTCTCCCATGGGACCTGTCCTTTTTTCCACATTCTGTATACCGCTGCCTTCTGCTTGAGCATTGCCACAAGCTCCCGGCTCATCCACGCAGGTCTCCTGCCCCCTCTGCCTGACTTCTTACACACAGGGATGCACTGTTGCTGGACGTGGAGGAAGTGCCGCTTGAAAACTAACCAGCTCTCTTGGGCCCCCCTTCCTTCTAGAGCACTAGCCCATGGGATTCTACCAAGGAGGTCTCTGAAGAGGCTAAAGTTGGCCCTCCTGAAGTCCATCGTCGCAAGGCTACTTACAGCCCTGCCACCTCCTCGTTGAATCCTGAACTCCACCAACTCATGGTCACTGCAGCCGAGGCTACCCCCCACCTTCACATCTCCTACTAGGCCCTCCCTATTTGATAGCACGAGGTCTAGTAGCCCACCTCCCCTCGTCGGCTCCTCCACAACCTGCGTCAAAAAGTTATCGTCGACGCTCTGCAGGAACCTCCAGGACTGCTTATGCCTGGCTGTGTTGTCCTCCCAGTTGATGTCGGGGTAGTTGAAGTCCCCCATGAGAACCAGGGCCTGTGACTGTGAGGCAGTATCCAGCTGCCTATAGAAGGCCTCATCAACCTCCTCATCCTGGTCAGGTGGCCTGTAGCAGACACCCACCACAGTGTCTCCCACATTAGCCTGCCCTCTAATCCTTACCCACAAGCTCTCAACTCCCTCATCCTCGACTCCCAGGTTGAGCTCCATGCATTCCAGTTGCTCTCTCACATAAAGAGCAACTCCACCACCTCGCCTTCCCAGCCTGTCCTTCCTAAAGAGCACATAGCCTTCCATGGCAGCGCTCCAGTCGTGCGAGCTGTCCCACCATGTCTCTGTGATTCCAATGAGATCGTGACACTGGGACCGCACACAGATCTCCAGTTCATCCTGCTTATTCCCCATGCTTTGCGCATTGGTATACAGGCATTTCAGGGAAGCAACAGAGGCCACAGGTTTCCCAGGAGGGGTGAAAGAGGACCCTCCGTGATCATTTCCTATCCTCACTTCCCCACTAGCATACTCCCACTGGACGCCATCTGACCTGGGCTGTGCGGTACTGCTTGCTGTGTCAGTGTGCCACTCCCCTTCCCCCTTCTTGCCTAGTTTAAAGCCCTCCTAACCAGGTTGGCCAGCCTTTTTGCAAAGAGACATGTGCCCCTCTTGCTAAGATGGGTCCCATCATTCCCCACTAGCTGGTGGTCATCAAACAGAGTCCCATGGTCATAGAAGCCAAAACCCTGTTGCCAAGCCCAGCGGCGCAGCCAGTTGTTAAGCTGCCATATCCGCCTTCTCCTCCTTGAGTCCATTCCCCTCGTTGGCAGAATAGAGGAGACCACTACCTGGGCTCCCCTACCTTTGATGGCCATCCCTAGGGCTCTGAAATCTTGCTTGACGTCCCTCATTTTCCCCATGGCATCATTAGCACCCACATGAAACAATACTAGAGGATAATAGTCCGACTCCTGAACAATCCTTGGGAGCCTTTCTGTGACATCCTTTATTTTGGCCCCTGGCAGGCAGCAGACCTCTCTGGATGAGGGGTCCGGTCTACATATCGGTGCCTCCATGTCCTGCAGCGTGGAGTCACCCACGACGATCACCCGCCGCTTCTTCCGGGTGCTCCTTTTCACTTTAGGGGGAGCAGCCTTGCAGCATGGATTAGACTGCCTCTCAGGAGAGAGCCCCCTAGACGGGCCTTGGTTCAAGGCCTCCTCTAACTGATCCACATGTTCCAGGGCCTCGTACCTGTTGAACGTGGTCACCGGTGGAGGTGAGGTGGGCCGTGGAAGGGATCTTCTGCCACCTCAAGTGGGGACCCGTTTCCATTGTTGGTCATCCCTGGATACTGTTAATTCCACCCCCTCTACCCTAGGGCAAGAGAGCACTGGATTTCCTGACTGAATTGGGGGGTTCTCAGGATGGCTTTCCTGGGAAGACTGCAGGATGCAGCTCCACCAGTCTATTTCTCTTTCGCATTCCCTGATGGCCCTCAGTCATCCTACCTCCTCCTTTAGCTCCACCACCAGGCTGAGCAGGTCATCCACCTGCTCACACCTAAGGCAGGCTGTGCTTTCGCCACTCCCCGGTAACATGGAGAGGCTCAGGCATTCCCCGCAGCCAGAAACCTGGACCGCTGCATGTTTCTGTGGCGGTTCAGTCTGGGTCGCCACAGTCTTCCTGGCGGAAGCTCTCTGCCGAGTGGAGACCATGTCTTTACCTGATCTTCCGCAGCTAGAAGAGTCCGGGGAAAAGATTCTTTTCCACACCAGGGGGGAGACTCCCTGACCCCTGCCCGCGCTAACTGCCGCACCACGCTCTGTCTGCCGCGCTCCCTGGGGGCAGCTTTTAAATTCCCGCCTGCCCTGCCGGCTCCGCCCCCGCTGAGTCAGAGCCGCCTCTGGCCGGGAGCTCAATAATGATAATTCTTGTGTTCAGAATTCTGTATGATTTCTCATACTAACTTCTAATGAAAAAAAAAAGTCTCTATTGCAGGTTGTGGACATTACCATTAAAGGAAATCAATGTTCGTTCTTCATGCTGCCAAGTCGAGCTATTGCACACCAGCTGATAAAACACTGGATTGGAATGAATGCTAAACTTTAAATTCAAATAATTGACTTCTTTAAGTTAAATTATTTCTTCTACTGAATGGTAATGGTAGAAGTAAATTAGAACAATCATATTTATTTTTGAACTCTTTGGCTCCAGAGTTCAACTGTGCAAATTTGGAAGGCAAGAAGGAACTTACTTAAGTTATAACTGGATGATAAGCCAGTTACTATCCCAAGCAACAAACAGGCAACATGGATACCTTATTGTGCCCAGGCTGCTTTTTGATTTTAGAGTCAAATTATTATGCCTTCCGCTGTCATGCTCTTTATTTCCAGCAACTCACTTAGCTATCCTGAACTCACTGTTAAATTTGGGCCTGAGATCTCAACCACCTGCTCTCCCTGCCAAGGAGTAATTTGTTTGTTTGTTTTTCATTATTTCCCTAAATTCTGCCTGGCACAGGAAACACCAAACATAATTTAATCATGAAAGCAATGGCTATTTTTCAGGAACTAGCCAAGTTAAATGCTGTACAGGTAGTACTTGTTATCTTTCATGTGAATAACATTGTAAAGCAAGGATTTACTCCACCAGTCTGACTTGGCCTCTGCTTACTCAATTATAAGTTGTCCTGAATTATTTTAAATTCCTATTAATGATTATATTAACATATGATTTTGCTTATAAAAATAGGTATTGGAGAACCATTCCAAAAAGCCTAGATAATGACTATTTATATAAAATTATAATGTACTTACCTTAGTCAATGACTTATTTCATTCTCTGATCATTAGAAATGGAACTGTAGAATAATGAAGTAGATTATTTAAACAGCACATAAAATAATAAAATATGTACAAAGCTTTTTTTAAAAAAAATAATATTTGTGGAAACAAAGCAATGGAAGGAAGCTTCAACTAGGACTACAATGATGACCAAGCATTAAGAGAGATGAACAAGGAGGGAATGATGAGCAGATGGAAGAGCAAATACAGACAGTGTCAAGACAAATCATTTATGACACTGAGGTAACTAAAAATATATATGCAAGTCCCTACTATAAGATTTTTATGTAAAAAATCATGGTGAGTTGCTATTGAGATAGGTTTATAACTGTGAAACTCTTAAGAGTGTCCATAACCCAATACTGAAAAGATTCCAATTTTAAAAATCATTTTTAATCTATATAAACAGAGTATATATCTAATTACAATGCTAAAAAGAAATGACTTGAAAATACTATTTTACATTGTTTTCATGCAACAGCAAAAGGATATGCTAAAAAGAAAGCACCCTTTTAACAAACTTTGAATTTGAAAGTAATATTTTAATAATTTTCAATTCTTATAACTTCTGGTACTATTTATAATGAATTTTAATAGCTACATTTAGAATTGCAAAATCCTTTCTTTCCTTCCCAACAGATGAACTGTCCAGGAAAAGATGACAAAACATATAGTCTTTAAGAACTAATTTGATCATTTTAATCTCTTAAAGTGAAACTTTTCTTGGCTTTTTATTACCTTAATTGGACCTATAGGAAAGCATTTTAGCTTGAACATATCCATTCTACAGCATAGAATTTTTCTAAATGTTAGTTATTATTTGTTGATTACACATGAAGCATCCACCATGAAGAGCCAAATGCTTAAGATGTTTAACAGCTACAGCAATTTAGAAAAGTGCCAAATTAAATTTAGCAAGGAAATTTAACCCAAAGCATATAATGAATCAAATTGGAATATGGCCAGGACAAAAAACTTTGTAAGATTGGAGTTGCCTTGCCAAAAGACTGCTCCTATTAAGTTAATGCACTACGGTAAAAAACATACCATCCCTTGGGCCACGAAAAAGAGAGGGGTTTTGTTCATGCAATATAAGAATGTGGTCTCATTATCTTTACCCTTGTTTCTACTATGGTAGCAGGGCACAGGGAGTTCTGTTACCATATGTAGATGTACAAGGGAAATATTTTTGAAAATGCCTTTTTCCCCCACTAACAGTTACTAACTTTTATTCAGAATATAATAGGTAAACTTGTATTTTATCAATTTTTGAAATTATAAGCTATAAACTTACAGATAATAACAATAATAATATAAACAATGTAAACAAAACTATTTTGTAAACACATGGAAAAGTTCATATTGTCTGCTCAAACAGTCAGCTCATCTTAAAATACCGGCAGGAGATTTTTCATGCAAAGTTTTCCTAGGTCCTGAAATATTTCGTATAAGCATATTTCTTGTATCCTATTTTTCACATTGCATATGTGTAAATATATGAAAAATAAAACCATTCCAATGTGGATAGTGTAGCATGAAGCATTTTGTCTTTTGTGTAGGAATATTACTAAATTGGTAAAATGCGACTTACACTCTACAACATGTGAAGGAAGAAAGAGTGGATGTCAGTAAGCCGATTATAGGTGGGCCAGTCACGACACTGCATGGAATTAAATATATTAGATTCTGAGCTTAAGGGACAGAAATAGAAAAAGAAGTGGAGCAAGACTGTAAATAGTGTTGCTTCCTCTTTTATCTTTACTTTTCACATACATAATATTATTAAATTAGACTTTGCAGACAAAACTGACATTCTGTAAAGCATTTGCCCAAGTAAGTTGAGTGAGTTGAACATTACTGTTGCTTTAGCTGTTAAGGGTTAAACAGCCAGCAGTCCTTTTTTGCTTCAGCAACTGGAAGGATATGTGTATAGAGCACATTGCTCCTGACCGGGGATGACAGTGCAGAGTGGATAAGTGCAAAGGAAAAAAAAATGTGAACGTGTTATCCTATTAAGCCATGGCAAGGCAGCCAGCCCATCCTTCATTAGCTTAGAAAACCAAACTCTTCACAGGCACTCAGAATAGCAAATGAGTAGCTGAGAAAATCACATCTTGACTCATAGCAACAGTATGTATAAATACCTTTTTATTTTACATGGCACCTGTAAGTGTCGGGTATTGTTTTATAGATACTTATTTGCTGTAAGTCATTATAGCTTTTATGAAATACAGTTCTGTATTGTTTTTACACAGTAGGTGCAATTTAAAGAATTCAGATTATACTTGAGTATATAGTTTAGGTTTGTGAATAAATATGCATAATGGTTTCCTAAATAGAAGAGATTTTTAAGATTGATTTATCATTCCTAAAGTGTGCCTGTCATCTTATTTACAAGCAGATAGGGACTTAAAATGTAGTAATATATATTTTAAGAACCAAAAGCCTACTTAAACTTCAGTTTGTTATTTGTGCTGTCTTTATCCACAAAGAACATTTCAGATGTGGAAGGTGAAGAATGCTATGGTAAGGTCTAGGACATATTGGTAATGAAGGAATTTTACATACCTTTGAGTAGAGAAGCTGGCAATCTCAGCTTGCAGCACTTGGAGAGCTGGGGATGGAAGGGCCTCTTCCATACCAAACCACTCCAAGAAAAGTGTTTTTCCTATTCCTCTTTAAGAAGGGAAATACTCTACCAGTGGATCCCTCCCTCACATTTTGATGAAGAAACAACAATTTTCTCAACACACCTCCACTGAACTAAGAACAAGCCTGTGAAATATTAAACACTACCCTTTTTGGTTATCCCTTCTCCTATTCTATGCTCCTACACACCATAAATTCCTTTCCTCCAGAAAGTGACCTTGGAAACTGCATAGTCCGAAAATAAGGTAGGTAGTATGTACTCTAAGCTCTCCCATTACAGAGAATGGAAATTGAAACATGGAAACTAGGATCATTCTTTTTTTCCTACAGCACTTTATAAGAAAACAAAGATTTTCTCAATCATCATTTATAGTCTATAGTCACAAAGTTGCTCTCAAAATAACCAGCTAACTCACTTCCAAAGAAAATTAACTATAGTAATATATTAACTGTTGCACGTGTTCTTGATAAGCAGAGTTTCGAGTAAAATAAGAGCGGTTTGGGGGGGGTTACATTATGATGGTGAGACTAAATTCTGAAATTCAAAAAATGACCACAGAGTGACTTGACAACAGAATGTAGTACGTTGGTGGCAGTACCATCTTTTACAATAGAATGTATATTTCCTGCTATTGGAAAGAGCAGGAGCAGGGTGTTACAGTGAGATTTCTACTAACTTCATGTCCATTTGCCACATCACATCTGAAGCACATTTCACCTACCTGTTCTTGTGGTTCATACCAACAAAGTTTGATTTATGTATCAAAAGAACAACAACAAAACAAAAGTGACGGAGTGCAAGAGAAAACACAAATATGACAAACTTACTGACAAGAAAAGGGCTGATCCAGCTTCTGCTCAAATTGACTGTTTTTCCTTTGGCCTCCAAACAGGAGTAGGAATGCTCAAACAGCTGGGGCAGACATGGTAATTTATGAGGAAAATTTTAGTGAGGACAGAATGCTTTTTTTTTCTTTTTTTTTAATCCAATATAACAGATGCAACGCACAATAAAGTAAGCTGTCTAGGTCACTTGTAAAAATATGTATTTTATACATTGTGGAAGAACTGTTTGAAAGTAGGAACTGAGAGGAAAACTAGGGTCTAACTGAAGTTTTGGCATTACAGAAGCTTGCTTGGGGTGATACACAGTTACCACTTCCAGGATGGTTGATACACACAGACTCTGCTCCTCCACGGTTCCCTGGGCACCACAATCTGCCCTCCTCGCAGCTGCAAAGGGGAGTAACGGAGGCTGGAGCGGAGTGAAGGCACCGCGGCCAAACTCTGTTGCACTCCCTGTGCTGGGCCGCTGATAAGCCGCACAGTGGCTGTCTAATGAGAGATATACGATAACATGTCCGGTGCTGAGCCAGAAAAGGTGGCAAATCACTCCTTTGGGATGAACTTTGCTTGAACTTTGCTCATTATAATGTGAAAACCACACCTCCATCCCAAAAGTTACCTGCCTCCGAGGTACGACCACTCCTCACTGGGCATGCGCTCTAGATTTTCAATTGACTGTACCTTTAAATGAAAGCGAGAAACTTTTTCACCAATCAATAACAATATTAAGTATGACTCTAGTCACTCAAGCTCCACCTGAATGTAAAGAAAAGTATAAAAGGTGAACTAAGGATAAAAAGTCTGGGGGGAAGAAACCATCGTAACTCCTGGGTCAGTCGACAGGCTGAGCCCCCTTCCCTCCCCTCGCGCTGGGACGCTGCCTGAAGAGACTAAGAAGTGAGAGGGAAGAATCCATCATAAATTCTGGATCAGTTGATGCGCTGATCCCCCCTTTCCTCCTCTTGCGTCAGGATGCCGCCTGAGGAGACTCGAGACTGAGAGTCCTCTCCCATCTTCTGGGGTGAGTGATGATTGCACATTTGTACATCAGAGCTAGCTAAAAACCCCACGCTCTAGTAGAGAATTTCCTGTACTGACATCTGAAACCTGCTTTGTAAATGTTGCATTTGAATAAATCATACTGTTTGTGAACTCGACTACTTGTTTGGGGGGAGGTGATCGGACCTACAGTTGACAGACTGTTCGTGAATCCGATACTGCCAGAGTCGAGCTTATAGTTGATCACACTATTTGGGAACTCGATTCACTCCTAGGAAGGCGATCAGACCTACGGTCCACAGACTGTTTGTGAATCCGATAGTGATTTGATATCTCCTTCCCCCACCACCACCACTACCACTACGGCTTTCAAACTGCAACATTTCACATACATGAACATCCATTGTATTGAATCAATACCATTGAAAAGCTGAACTATAATTTTTGTATGCATCTGAAGGCATTTGCATTCCCAGTAAAAATAATCTGGAAAATACTTGACTGACTCACTACGTTATTAGCCTTTTTAAAATGAAAGCAAAGAAAGAGCAATATGAGGGCAGGGAGATCTTTTAAATGTAATAACCAAAATAGCATACCAGCTATTCCTCTGAAAAAGTCAGTTAAAACCTGTTTCACACTATCTGTCTAGTGTCACTTGTCGCTTCCATTAGTCTAAACTAATGCAAAATCCTAATTCCATGGAGTTTGAGTTGCCTGAATGTGGACCTTGATGCTACAAGTGATGTTCTTACTTGCTCAGACAACAATCTTTCCTGAGGATCAGAAATGCAGTAGAAACATTACTGGCTGCTGTTCGCTTATCTTTTGATGCGCTGAAAAAGCAAGATCCTGATTCAATGTGGTTATTAAAAATTTTGCAGCACATTTCATGAAATAAAATTTAATCACCCCATCTTAGTACAATTGCTGAATAATTTCACTTATCCATGCTTTTCTAAGTATTCAATTTGGATGTACTCTTCTTGTATATAATTGGGTACTGTCAGATAACTACCAAGGCTCCATCTGCATGGAAGTTGATTCTTTGCAGCCACATCAGTCATGTATTAATTTTGTGAAAATGCCTTAGGATCCTATTACTCCTCCATATATATTTAGAAAGTGGCTGTCTGCCTCCTCTTTTTTTTTTTTTTTCTGCAAAATGAAGAAATATTCTAACCATTTTCCAAAGACCTTTTGGCCTTTTTTGTCTTTTCTCTGGAAAACATAGAGGAAATGATAAACAGATGAAAATAAAATATATGCACCAGCTGAGAGGAAGAATAAAAAACACCAATAAGCCAGGTATTTTTGATAGTGCACCTCTTTCCTTGCATGGCTTAAAATACATTCTTTGGCAAAAGTACTGCAAAAAATGGATGTTTGGAAATTACTGAAATAAATACAGATTATTGATAACTTACTAAAAAGATTTGTAGCACCTTTGTAGGAGAAAAAAATAAGAAAAATGGCAGAGAATTCAGAGGGACTCATAAATGTGTGAGCCCTGTATACCTGTGGGTTATCTGATACAGTGCCTAAACACCAACACAGGCAGCATGCTGCAAAGTCCAATCAGTATGGAGAGCCAACATAAGCAAACTTGAGCAAAGTGAGAGCCAAGAAAATGAAGATGAGTATGTGAGAGAAGAGTCCTGAGGAATACAGAAAGCAAGGGGCACAACAGGAGGCAAGGACAACAAAATCTGGTAGGCAAAATTGAGTGCTGTCAGATAACTACCAAGGCTCCATCTGCATGGAAGCTGATTCTTTGCAGCCACATCATTCATGTATTAATTTTGTGAAATGCCTTAGGGTAGATTTGGAGACAAAAAGTCAAATGCTACATCCAAGAGAAGGAAATGTATGAGAAGGGGCTGGTGTGTTTGAAACACAGAAGAGGAGGTTGTAGATATCTTTTGATTCATAAATTATTGTTTGACTGTTCTGAGATGTCGTACAGTCCGAGACTTTGTCTTGAAAAAAACGCTATTAGGGATGCTGTGCACAGGAAAAATAAACACATGCAGGGCAGCTACAGGGGTGTGTGAAAATGATCTTTCACTCGAAATGTGGCTATGGAGTCGCTCATTGGGAGCTGCCCCAAGCACAGCTGTTAGGAGCAAGAATAACCCATCACGTCCAGCACTATGTCAGTGGATGCTGGCTCCTATCCAGTGGCTCAATGCCTGTATTCTCATTTAAGGTAACTGGACTAGTGAACACTCAGCTTCTCCCAAGGAGTGTGTGGCAGTGGACAGTACTGTCCCCAATTACAGGTCTTACTCTGCAGTCCCGATGCCTTCAACTAATCATTACTCCAGGCAATGGGACTACTCATATGACTAGAATCAAAGGTGATGAGATTCCTAATTCTGTTAAACTCAGCACATCCCAGCTGGAGAACCAACAATGCAAGAATAAGCAAAGAGAATAAGCAAATGAGCAACGAAAGAAAGGAGAAAGTATAATTTACCATTTGGAAATGTAGCAGAGACAATAAATCTATTTAGATTTTAAAGGCTCTTTCAATGTTTATTTAAAAATTATTTTAAGATATCAGTGACAACATACTGCACCTGGTATTTACATGAGTAATATATAAATATGAAAATTAGCAAAGTCTTCCTCACAAACAGTCCAAACATCATCCTAAACTATAGCTTTCACCTACTTTTCCTTCTTTACCAAGTACAAAAATTTAAAACAACAACGATAAAAACAGCTTAAATCATGCTGGTCACCTTGGTCTTACTTCTCACCTTTAACCACATGGCAATATCTAAAATCCTCCCACTGGGAGCAACTTGGTCCTACGGGCATCCCTATTGATGTCAGTCACTGTTGCACATTGAGATTATTCAATTTTAGGAACTGAGGAAGGGATGATTATGGTTTCCCTTAGGCTGAATTGAGAGAAATTCTGGAAGTAAAAGTCTTTTCCTCAATTACAACTTAATAAAAGTTAAGTCTAAAGTTAGATATCCTTGCAGCACTGAATTTGACACTGGGCAGGCTTGGCTATCTGTCAAGCCTTAACAAAAAATACCCAGACAAAAAAAAAAAAAGAGCAATAGTTGCATTCTGCACAATGCAAACATCCCAAAGGGGCTGCTGTGAAGTAAATATACAACTTTTCTTTCCATAGGACATTAAAATACAGTAAAAATCTTTAGGGCTTTTTTTTGTTTATTTTAGAGATTGTATTTTCAATATATATTCAACTGCCAACAAAAACACTTGTAGTCAACTTTGCCCGGGAACATAATGTCACCAAATGCTACCCATTCTGTGTGGTTGAATAGTCCCTAACTGCTGGATTTCACATATTTTGGGCAGTTCAATGCCAATTTTGTTTCCCTTCACTGCAAGAAAACAATTCACTTTTAACATGGATGGGAAGATCATCTCCTAGTTAAGGATTTGGGGATTCTATTCTCTTATATTCATTTTCACATTTTTTTTTCAAAATTAAAGACAACCATCATTGTTTTCAGTATGCATATAAATTAGATTAAATTAGAAATGAATGCTTAACACAACATAGTCATGTCTAAGAATCATGGGCTGATGAAGTCAGTCATGGTCAAAACCTCCCACAGACTTCAAAGACAAGATAGAGAAAATTAAGAGAGCAAAATTGTCATGCAGACTTTCTCACAATCAAATGTTTTCCCTCCCACACAGAAAAGAGGAGCCCAGATGTCCTCAGGTTTTAAAAATGAGTAGAAAAAGAAGAAAAAGCTGCAAGGGCAGAAAAAGCTCTGATTCCAGAGAATGTAAGTTTAGTGAAATATTTAATTTGAAGTAAAAACATCAGAATCATATGTTTTTAGTCTCTGGTCATTCATCAAGATAGAAATCCATCTCTGGGCCTAAAGCTGTTTCTTAAATTGGAAATATTTACCCATTCAAGTGTGATTACATGTAGATAATGTCTTGATGAGACCAGTTATTTTTGTCGAGCTGCTCTCCTACTTATTTCTGCAAGCTCTTTCTAAGCTGCTGATATTTAATACCTCAAGTTCACATAATACTCGCTGTAACTCTATGGCTGTTGTTAACGTAGAGTAGCTTGATCTAATCCTGCTTAGCTAGATGTCACTGTAAACTATTATCCTCTAATGCACATGACCTATTCTAAAAAAAAAAAGCTGGAGCCAGGCAGATTTCCGTGTGTCGTATAAAAGGCATGAAATCCTGCCTAGAACCGCTTCCCCCAGGGAACGGTATCAGCCTGTGCTTGGGATGGGGAGCTCCTTCCTCCTGTGAATGCTGCTACCCCTTCACTGGGCGATGGTGCCAATGATGTTCCTTAATCCCCTTAATCATCTGTAAAAGGATAAAAAAAAGTCAAGTTCCATGTAAGCAACCCCAGACTGCAAATGAGCAATGGGATATTGATTGTCCCACAGGAAAGAAGCAAATACTCTGATGAAATATGGAGGTAAAAAGGGGAGATCTTTCTAAATGCAATTTGAATCCTGTATCATCTCACTACTATAAAACTTTCTGAGAAAAAAAAAATATATATATAAATTTCCTATAACTGGAAAGAGTTCTTGTAATTAGAATGAGCTAACATGGGCTACCCATTTGGCTTTGTATTACTTATCACATAGCTATGTCAAAACTAACGAATACTGGAAAGAAAAAAAAATATTGTTGTGGAAAATACACTATCCTTTAGAGCTAAAAAGGCATTTTCTATGAAAAGTGTCTCAAAGCTAACAATACAGTTATGATGCTGCTTACTAAATCATGGAAAAGTGTTTCTTTTTTTCCTTCCCTTAAATCAGATGAACAATTGCCACCCATTTGTAAATGCCAGCAAAATCTAGAAAGTCTGAAAAATAAAGTCGATGAGGAGCTGGCTCACTTCTCTGAGTCATCAGATGTAAAGTGTTCTGAAGAAAATGGAAAAGATCACGAAAGTAAAAACCAGAGCAGTTCAGATGCATCTGAAGATAGAGACCTTGACAATGTATCAGACAGTGAAAAAGAAGGAAAGAAGGAAAAGAACTGTCCTGCTCAACCACTCTCTCCTCAGCAACACGAAATCCTAGCTACAGTAGCATTTAGTGAAGCTGAGGGCTCCTCTATGGGAAAAATTACACTGTGGAGGAAACCAGGCTCTGCAGAGTCCATTAGCTTGGCTACTGGAAAAATTACTGCAGAAGTAAAATACGGTTCATTTAATATTAAAGTTGAAATTGAAAACCTTTCTTTGTTTGGTATGGGAACAAACCTTGTAGTCAAAAAATCAAAAAGTTCAAAGAACAGTAAACGCTGGCATGAAAGATGGTACCAGAAAAGCCAGTATTCCAAATGTCCTAAGGACCACTGTCCTTCAGCCATCCATTCAGTAGATGACAATGAGAAATACAAGATATCCTCCAAACATAAAATCCAGACTGCCACTAGCAAAGATGCCTGCCTGAAAATGAATATTGAAGGCAAAGAAATTAAAGTGAAATACACCAACAGAAAGAAGAATGTGCTGGTTAACATCAAATCCGGCAGGTAGGCACACACCAAAACCTGCAATGACAACCATGAAGATACATATTGGAACAAAACAGATTATTCGACAGCAGAGGCGCCACGCAATGGAGACGGTGAGTCATGTTTCAGTCTTCACAAGAAGAATGGCTCAACATCTCTGGATGGCTGCCTACTTCTCCCTCCCCCAGAAGAGTTTGCCGACTGTGACACAATGCACCTGGATACTATTTCAGAGGGGTTGTCTTGGTACTCTGAGAATGATAGAAGAGACTCCGACAGTCTCTCTGCAGCCTTGAGAAAGTGGGAGGAAGAAAATTACTTCTGTCAACATGATAAAAAGTAGTATGAAGACCACGCCTGTGAAATGGAAGATGTTTCAAAAGATAAAACAATTTTCTCAAAATTGAATAACAGAAATATTCTAGATAGTAATATCTTGAATAAGCCCAACTTTGATAAGGCATTCATCATTAAGAGCAGTAGAACGGTTGAAGAAAGAAATATCAGCAACAATGTCAGTGACACTGGGCAAAAAGCAGCAAGAAGAAAGTCTTTTCCAGATGGATGTGCTATCTCCAGTTCATCCTAGAAGATTCTGGCTTTTATTCATTGCCATCTTTATCCTTAAAAGTATTATGTAAGGAGGCCAAACCGAGAGACATCTATGGCAAGAACTTGCACATTCATACTAGCAGTACAGACGTTGGTAAGTGTCCTGACTTCACCTCCTCTCCGAGGAGTTTGAGAAGTTTTAAGTCTTCCTATCAGTATGTTTTCACTTCCTTTGATCATAACATTACCATTTATCCACCTCAAAGTCTAGATGATGCTTGTTTACTAACTGCATATGCCAACTATATAGGCCAAAGTGAAGAAACAGAAGAAACGCTATTGAAGACTCTCTGTTCTGGTGACAATGTAAGTGAGAAACAAGAAAATAAACGTGTGGAGCCTCTGAGAAACCTAGCCATACAGGAGAAAGATACAGAGTCTACTGAAAGCATTTTAGATGAAGGGCCATCTGAGTACAATCATCTAGAAAAGCAGGCAGATTTGCAGCTGACACAAGTCTCTTCACCTTCTCCAAGCCCACCAGGTGAGCTCCTTAGTGACAAGGAAAGCAGTGACGATGTAGCTGCCAAACGTGTCCCAAACCAACTTCTAGCCTCTGCAGAGCCTGCAGGAACAGGAGAGAATCAAAAATGACTGTAATAGCTGGAGAGCTAGAACAAAGACTTATCATCCAAGGTGACAACAAATTCATACCCAATTCCTTTGGCCCTCAAGTTAGAAAGGAGCCTAACCTTCCCTGTGGTATGCAAAAAAAACCCCTTGCTCTTAGATCCTGAAGAGCTTGACACGGAAAATGAACTGGACAGCCTGACTGAGATACAGGATGGATGTGGGAACATCCTTGATGAAGCTAATTGCCATAGTGATTCTGCACAGGCTGCTGCAATATCTGCTTCTTCAGCACGCACAGAAAAGAAAGATTTTCACAGAACATTCATATATCAAGGAAACAACCGAGAGCCTTTGTAACAAACAGTTATCTGACAACAGCTTCAGGAGAGAGCCTGGAGCACATCAGCTACATCGGTTAGCCAAATCCACCTCTGAGGAGACTGAGAAAAATCCCGAAATGAAGGAGGATTTTCAGCAGAACACAGATATCCCTCCATCATCAATAAAACAGATTAGTCAGAAAGGTACGTGCTCTAAGATTTCTGGATTTAGTATCACTTAGGCACCTCCTCTGTAGTTGGCTTAGTGCTTTATTGAAATCTATTTGAGAAAAGGAAAGTATATTTTGACTTTACAAAGAGATCATATTGGTATGCTTAACTATCTGGCTACATTAGACTTATTGTACTGAGGATCCTAGGAGCTGTCTTGAACAGTCAAGTAAGTTTTAATAGAAAATAAAGAAAATTTTAGTGCAGCTTTGCTCAAGAAGTGAGTTTTCTACAATAAACACTAAGCTGCATTAAACAATAAGCTGTGCAAGCAAAATAGCTAATACCATGCAAACATGCATCCACATATTTTGCAGAGATTGTTGAGGAGGGACCACAATGAAATGATGTTGTTGGCCTTTGAGGGACCACAGGGGAGCAAGTTCCCCTAGGGACAAGGAAACGACTAAGGAGTAGAAAGAAAACCTTGTTTTGATTCTAGCAAGGCTTTCTAACCAAAAGCTGCATGTTTTCCTCGCTCGCTGCAGCAAGCCATTTTTGTATTTCTATTCTATTCTATCTCAGGCACGCTCAGGAAACCTTGACCTACACATTGGACCTCAGGGTTTAATCACATTGCACAGAAGTGCAATTAGCACCTCGCCTGGTTTGGGCCACCCAGTATCCAAGGCTTTGGCCTTCTTTTAGTCCATGGATAAATTTGAATTTTGCATGCATGTTATTTCTGTGGGGGTCCCACCTTAAATAAGTAAGAGTTTGTATCCAGGAAAAAGAAAAAAAAAAGGGAGGGGACAGCATTTAAAGTTTTAAAAGTGATTAATGTGAATTAGAGTCTGCTTGGAATCGGGGAATAACAAATTAATTAGCCAAGTCTTTGGGCACAAGTGGGAGCGTGGGGCTTCCTGTGCTCAATAACTGAATGATGCTGAAAGAGAAACATGGTAATTTTCAGAAAAGGGAGACTGCGTGTAGAACAGAGGGGAAAAAATAGAGCAAAGCATTGTGAAAAGGACTAGCAGGTGGAGTCCAGTCAATATAAAAATCTGCTGACGATGTGAGAACTTAGGAAGTCAGAGGGACAAGGGCTCATGTAAAAGGCATTTCAAGAAATCCTTTACTGACTCACCAATAATCAGTTGTCTTGGAAAAGAGACTCCGTGATACATGTCAGTGACAGTGATCTGAGCGAGGCCAGAATGAGAAAGAAAGGACGAGGGTGTTACTGAACCAAGAGCTGCACTCTTCTCTGTGTGAAAAACGTATTTCTTCTAAAAAGATACAGTTTATTAATGTTTTCAGTACTATTTGGTATTTTCGTTTCTGTGTTTGCAGGCTACTTATATTTACAATGTGGAAATTTAAAACGGGATAATTGCCTGAGCATATTCTGAAAATTATGTCTTATACCTATTTCTCACAAGCAACATCTGATTATATTTAAATTAATATTATATTTAATTAATTTAGACCTGAAATCAGAACTGAATAAGACCAGAAAGCTGCCTTTGTTGAAAGACACCAGAGCCAACAACAGCTCCCAGGAAGAAGCAATAGACCAATGAGCCAGGCGACGGAAACAGTTCAAAGACAGCAAAAAATGCAGTTCAGCTGGAGGAAGCTCCATAAACAGCATGATCACCGAGGGATCAAGTGAGTACATTAGTCTGGCAACTGTTTTTTTTCGCCTGTGTGTGACTGATACCCTGTTAGGATTATCAGCCGTGGACATGGATCTTCAGTTCATAACCTAAGCTTCCACCTTGGTCCTTACTGCGAGCAATCACACGATCCAATGTATCCCTTCCTCAGCATGGGATTTAGGTTCCTTCTTTCCTCTTCATACACGAGAGCAAACAATCTGACTGATAAAAAGCAGGTGGTATCATCCTTGACCATACACAATTATTTACAGGACAGGCTCTAAACATAAACAGGCAACTGCTCATGGCAAAAGTGTCACAGTCTCATGGCCTACTTTGCTTAAGTCAGAGCTATGGGAAGCCAGTAGTTGCTTTCTCCTCACTAAGATGTCTCCCCCAACTTCTATCTTCAGGTTTGCAGCTTAGGTTGTCCTTCATTGTCCCTCCAGTTACTGGAACGGTTATTCCTGTAACTATCTCATTAAGAAATCTGTCACCTACACCAGTCTCAGCAGCTTGAAATCTCATGGGAAGGAATTTTAAAGATTAACTAACTAACTGCTTAATGAATTTACACTTCATGCAACCAAAGTCCCCATGCAGGGACTGTTCAGTCTAGGAGAGAACATATGTTGTACTTCTCACCTAACCCTGCCTTTGCCTCCTGGTTTGCTATTTTAACAAATATAAAAGGTAGACTTGACAAATAAAGAACTTTTTATCCTTTTGTTAACAAACAGGAAATATTACTGATACAGCAGACATATAGTTCCCTTTCTTATAGGAATACTTGGTGCTAGAAGGTCTATTTTTTGTGAGGGAAATTTTGGCAATAGATGGATAACCTCCTTTCTGCAGGAGGTTAAATGCAAACCTGTGTAAACCTGACAGACTAGTGTAGGTGCAACACCACATAAACTGCGAACATGCATGTTACCTGGAGAGGTAACTTCTGCAATCAGCAGAGGCTCAATTCATTGCCTGAGCATAGGTGGTTAGTGCCAGCCGGGATGCCATCAGAGTTCCCTATGGGACTTTTGAATACCACACATGACCTACAGGATATCCATGCCCCTTTGAAGCAGTAATGGCAGGACAAGCAGGATACCCTAAGCCATCTCGTATGATGCCTGCAACCTATGTTCAGGCAAATAAGCCACTCCTCGAGTATTTAATCTTCACTACCAAAAGCAGCATGGATGACTGACTGATTCAACATACAAACCAAAAAGCTGTTTGTTGGCAGCTGCTTATGATCTTTGTCCTAAGATGCTAGACTTCAGTATTTTATTTGTCAAACACTGTGCTGTACTGAACTACTTGGGCTAGTTTAGGTTTTCTTCATTTCTAAATTCATGCTAGTTGTTTGAGATGTGCTTTAAGTATGACAGCTCAGTACTATCTACTTGTTAGTGCTTTTTATACAGCTAATCATTGCATCTCATACTGTCTGTGTAAGAAAGGAAAGATCCAGAGCTGTGGCCTATTTGTGTATATGCTACAGTTAAACAAACCATCAAAGTGAAAGAAAATCGGATTGCATTGGATATATGCTAAATGTATCCAGGAAGTAACTCGCTAAACAAAACAAAAGGAAATTAGGTTTTATCTTTGGAAATCGTCAGTCATTCTACAGAACTGTCACAGCAAATACAGAATAGGCTATCTATTAATGTAATCTCTGACATTCTGTGCTTTTCTATGCCTTTCACTGTCTGCTTTTGGCTTTTGAATTGTTTCAACCTTTCTCTGCACAAACCGTTGCCTACAGCCTGCCTCTCACTCGGCTGTTTCCCCTCTTGTCCTGGCCCCTTGTCACCCTGAAAATCACTTGTTTTCTTTTCTTTTTTTTCTTTTTTCTTTCCCCTGTAGCAGATGTATTATAGACTTCTTCACTGTCTCCATGTTAATCTGAGTGATATAGTTTGAGCTAGTGAGCCCATTACAAGACACAAGATTAGAGTTTCGCATGAAAACTATTAATTATGGAAGGATATATATACAGTCTACTTACATTAGGAAGAATGTAAGAAGAATTAGAATACATTAGGAAGGTATAATGCAAGCAAGCATTTGGTCATACCCTGTTCATACCCTATAATGAAGCTTTCTGTTTATCTGTAACACGTCTTAACGTCTTGCTATTTCATAGGACTTTAACACAGATGTTTACAAAAACACAAAGGACAACAGACTAAAACAGACAACAGACAACAAAACTGTACTGTAACTAAGTGAAAAGTGACTCGTTTGTCCATATAATCCAATCTACTTAAAATAAAAATCATTGATTTAACATACTACGCAGGGAAATATAAACAATGGCCACTATATTGCAAAAACTCAGGATTTCAGAACTTTTGTAGCCACAACGTAATGTTTCACATAGACAATCAGGGGTCAAGAGAAGACACAGAAGTGAATCTCTTCTGTGTTTACAAACCTATAGAAAAGCAAAATTAAAAATGTCTATTAGCAGACTAAAGCAAAAATATAATATCTACAAAAAAATCTACTATAAAAGCAGAGAAATACCATGTACTGTGACACTGTATTTTTCAGTAGGACATTAAAAAGATTATTTTAAGAACAATTATTCAACAGGAATGCATTGATTTGAGCTTACTTACTATATATAGACACACTTACATTTTTATGAAATCTCCTGATAACACAAGTAAACAAAAACTAGGTCAAACAAATATTCAGAAAAATATATCCCCAAATAAAACTCCTTATGTCCCTTTCCATAAAACTAAATACACGAAGACTACACATCTGAAAGGTTTGAGATGAAGCAAACAAATGTAGTAATCATTATTTGAGGTATTTCAGTTAGTTACGTCCGAACTTCTTTTAGTGTTCCCACATGCACTGGACTGGTACTAAACTCCTATAAACTTGTTTAGCTTGCTAATGACATAGACCAGATATAAGAAGTTTTCACAATTAATCGCCGAATGCCAGACATCTCAAACAAGTGCAGGTTTTGACCAGTTTGCCTGCTGATATTGTTTTCATTTGTTCTATTCTCCTAATAGTGAATTCAGAGGATGCTTGCTCATTATTAGATCTGGGATTACGCTCTGAAAATGAGGACAGAGGTTTCTACACAGAAAACTTTCATTCTGCTTCTTGGGTTTTCAGAGGAGATGATGTTTTGCCCAATAATAGCCCCAGATGTCTCAGTAAAAGGCCTAGACCAGTGGCAAGTAAGTAGTCTAAAGTGACAAGTAATAAATGTCATAAAACTGTACCTAATTTGGGCACTCCGCAGCTACTGTGGGATTAACATTTTGGAGAAGATACCAGAGTTATGCTGAAGACAAGAAAAAAAGAGGAATACAAAAAGATAAAAAGAAAAAAAAAAGGATGAAAAATTAAATATTTCTTATTGAGCTAATCTCTCAAAATATTGTGATTACTTGACAAAAAAAATCCATATTTGTAATAGGACTGAATAAAACCTCATCTCTTGCTGCATGATAAACATAAAAGCAATGTTTGTCATAGTTTCTTTAAGCACGGCAACATCACACAAGATTATTTGTGGATATAAAGTATATTTAATTGTCATAAAATCAGTCCTCTCTCAAGCTTTCAAACAGTAGATCCAGAGAGAAAAGCATAAAGTTGGCTATGAGCATGAAGAAGTTTTCTTGTTCTATTTGCCTACCAAATGTTACATGATTTGAAGACAAAACAATTATCATAAAATATTATTAAATTTGTCCCTGTTAAACAAATAAATAAAAAAAATCAAAAGCAGACACTCTGAGAGAAGAATTTGAGTTTACACTGAAGTCTGTCAGGAATATAACCTTTACTAAGGAACCAGACCTTCTGAGACATGATACTGATACTAGGCTTTTATTGCTGTCACAAGAAAGAGAACTGTTGAAATGTGAAGTAGAGCATTAGATTCTGATCTTCCTTTCTAAGGAGGATGGTCCTTTTATGTGTTGAATGCCACTGACTTGAAAGATACTTCCCATGGGTACAGCGAAGTGGTAGGAGATCCCAATGTGGTGGAAGGGTTTGGACTATGACAGAGTGGGAGTGGGGAGCAGACAAGGAAGGGCTGAAAGAATAAAAGGGAAGGAACTGATGTCTAAAAGATAGAGAGCTTCAAAAACCTAAAAGAAATACAGTTCAAGAAATAGACTTAAACTCATTCAAGAATTTAAGAGTGAATTTTATATTTGTAGCTTAGAACTCTGACACACATTCATTTAACAGAGGGCAGGAGTGATTTTTCTCTCCCCTAAAGTAGCAAAATGTTTGCACGTGTCTTTCAGCTGCTTCCCTTTAACTGCTGATGAAATCGTATTTCACTGAAGCTGTCTGCCTTGGCCCTGAGATGGATGAGGTTTTGTCAATCCACAGCGTGGGGGAGGTAAGGACTGATGGAGAGGTAGCACCAAGCAGCAAGGAGTGGTACTGCGACCATCAAGCAATTTGCAGAATGAACGAGTGTGGGCTCCTAGAGAAAGGAAGTTTTTATAAACAAGCTGCTGCTTGTTAAATTGGATTTGACTCACAAAGAAAAAAAGGATCTCCTTTTCCCTGCCCTGCAGTTCGGGAAAGAACAGTGAAGATTGCTAAAGGGACGGGTACTCCTGGAGCTTCCAAATCCAGTTCTCAAAGCCTATTCTTGTGACTGAAGTTGAAACAAGTAAGTAGCATTGTCACCTATTGTTCACCAACAGCTTTTTACAGCAGGAGTTAATCTGAAAAGTTAGTGGATGTGGGATATTTAACAAAATATACTTGCACTTCTGAATTGTCCGTGACAAACCCTCTTAAGGCTCCTGCAAGTGTGGTGGCAAACTGAGAGATGGGCTAGCACTTTGCGGGGCTGACATCCATTCACGACCACAGAATGAAATAGGAGGGCCCACCAGCAAGGTATCTAAGAACAGCTCTGGTGCTCTCCTGGCCTTACGTGTCACGTGTTCCTGTTTCCTGGTATAATATTGGAGGCTTGCAAATCCATTAGCTGAGCCCATCACTTTAAATACTACATACAAATGGTGTCATTGTTAAACTACTCTAGAGAATAGCAGAAAAGCCAGAAATCCGAGCAAAGGATTCAAATGCAGAGAAGCAAATGACATATCTGTTGCAGATAGTTAGGGTCCGGCGGCCGGAAGATATCGTGCTGTACGGAAAGATAGGGCCGCTAATAGCCAATAGTGTTAGTTTATGATGTAAGCAGACGGATGTGACGTTGTAAACCAAGCTATATAACACCTTGTTACCCATCAATAAACGTCATTTGCCGTCCACCACATTGGTGTCAGCGAGCTGATGGCCCGAGCGGCCTGGGGGTGGTCGCCGTGTCGTTCCTGAACCAGGTTGCCACGCCGCTTGAACGACAACAAGTGGTGCTGAAACCCGGGATCATCGCCTGGACGGGTGAACGGCGGCCAGAGCGGCTGGACCAGCCCGGTGGGGAGGACGCTCCCGGACCAACAAGGAGGATGGAAGCCCTCGTGAAGGTCGTATCGCAATTACATAAATATTGGGGGATTGATTGTAATCCAAAAGATTTTACTCTCGCTGTTGCGAGGCTTTTAAAAATTAAGGTTATAGACCAGCCGGTGGATATTCTCCACCCTGAAGTGTGGGACAAATGTACCAAGGCGTTAGCCGAGGAGACGATGTCTACGGGTTGTGGGAAAAACCTTAAGGCTTGGGGAAAAGTTGTACAGGCATTGCAGAAAGCTATGAAAGAGCAGGAGACCTGGGTGGCGGTAAAGGACTGTTTGCTGGCCACCTCGAAAACAGGAGTCGAGGCAGCCACACAGACTTTGCACCCCCCAGATGATGGCAATTCTGCTGAGCCTAAAGAACTGCAAGAGGGCGATATGTCCCCTCAATCCCCGAACCCTGTCCCGCTTACAGAGGAGCAAAAACAGCCGAAATCTGTTTGGAGCGAGCTAGCCAAGGAAGCTAGAAATATCGAAAAGAAGTCAGACCATGGAGACACCTGGGTCAGGCCACCGCCCTATGCCCCTCAAAATGGCGCTGAGCCACAAGGAGAAGGGCGGGGTGAGGATGCTCCCGGCGGGAACAGATGGGAACCATTACATAAACAGGTGGGGGAGGAGAACAAGGAGGAGAAAGGTGGTGGGGGTGACCGGTCAGGTGAGGGAGGCCCGAGTGAGGCGCTGAGAACCAATCAGAGTGGCCATTTGAAAAAACGTGCCTCCGTGAGTAGGAGGCGGGGCGAGCCAAGGAGGGGGGAACAGCCCGCCCGCAACGGAAGTGGGCGGGGCCGGAGCCCAACCAAAAAGTACCGGAGCCCGGAAGTGACCAGTCAGTCGAATTCCGGCTCCGGCACTACTGAGGACGAGTGGCTCACAACTGATTCAAACTTAAGGAAGGAGAAAAAGAAGGTAAACAGAACTAAGAGCCAAAGAACTAAGAGCCAAAATATTCCCATTCGAATTAAAGAAAAACCGCGAAAGGAAGAAACTCCTCTCACGGACTGGAAGGAAATAAAGATCGCATGTGCCGAGTGGGCCCCATCGGCCGCGCTAGCGTTCCCGGTCCGGGTGACGGAGGCAGGACAGAGGGTCTACTCGCCGATAAAATGTAAGGACGTACAAGCGATTGTTAAAGCAATTGCAGATAAAGGGATTAATTCTGCTATGGTCTCAACCCTCATAGATGGTATCTTCGGGGGGAACGATATGCTCCCGTTTGATATAAAACAAACTTGTAGGCTAATCTTTGGTGGAGCAGGGATGATCGTTTTCAGACAAGAATGGGAAGACAACTGTACGAAGTGTTTAGCCCAGTTAACCGGGGCGGATCATCCATTACATGGCTCCAGCCTGCAGCGGTTAATGGGTAAAGACCCAGCATTGATCACCCCCCAGGCGCAGGCCCATGGCCTGCGGGCCCATGAAGTTATGGCAACTACTCGTGCGGCCAGAGAAGCTATTCGCACAGCCTGTAGAGTTGTTGCCAGACCATCACCATGGTCCTCAATAAAGCAAAGTGAAAGTGAGAGCTTTACACAATTTGTAGATCGCCTCCAAGCAGCGGTCGACTCTTCGTCCCTGCCCACGGAGGCAAAAAGCCCGGTCATAGCGGAATGTTTACGCCAACAATGCAATTCGGCAACCAAAGAAATCTTGCGATCATTGCTGGCAGGGGCAAGTATCGCAGACATGATTAAGCATGTTGCAAAGGAAGAGCATCTGACCCCAATTCAGGTGGCTGTTCACACCGCAATAGCCAACGTAATGGCTTGTTCTAAATGTGGCCAGGCAGGCCATGTTGCAGTAAACTGCCCTTGGCTGGGGGACTCGCTGGCAGCGCTCCCCCCATGCCAAGATCGACCCAAAGGTCACTGTCAGGAAAGATGGCAGAGTCAAGTGGTGCCCGCTTAAGTCTATTAAACCAGACCTTCAAAATAAAACTAATGAAAATTGTGAGTTTCTGTTCACAGGACCGGATCATCGGACGCCCCCGTAACCCATACGCCCCGGTGACAGACGTCCCGCCCGAGCCTGTGAGTTCCACACCGACCGAATCCAGAAAACAACAAAACAGCCTCTGCAAGAGGGGGCCGCGATGCCTTTGCGTTATCTTAATTTTGCAGCTTGTCACTATAGGACAGGTAGAGTCACACGAGCCCTTTAAATGGGGTACTTGAACAGATCGAACAATCTCGAGTAATTAGTACAAAAATAACTACAGGGTCACCAGTTTTCAGTGCCATGCCTTGCCAACTAGTACCCATTGAACCCTGTTCCAAAACGCAGCTGGTACGAAAATTGGTTCACCGGTTCGCCGTGGTTAAGCACCCTGATATCCACCTTGATAGGGCCGATCACAATGATCATGATGACACTGATCTTTGGACCCTGTATATTGAATAAGCTCATGCCGTTTGTCAAGAGTCGGCTAGAGAAGATTAACATCATGTTAGTGGAACGCCGACAACTGCTTTAAGAATATATCCACTCAGTATTATCCCCAAGTTATCCCAAGGTACACCCTATTCCTATACCGCGGCATTACCTGTCATCCCCTACCTTCTACACTTTGTGCCTTATGTTTTTATGTCAAGTTTATGATATATAATTTTAAGATTGTTATAAACTATAAGAATAGAATAGTATAATAATGAGTAAGTAATAAGAATAAGGTAATAATGACAATAAGTAAGAGTAAGATAATAATAAGAATAAGTGATCACAATAAGATAATAATAAAATTGTAATAAGAATAAGATAATAATGAGAATAAGGAATTAGAATAAGATAAGAATATGTAAGAATAAGATAGCTAGTTTTGTTATGCATAGGGAAGGGGGAAATGTTGCAGATAGGGTCCGGCGGCCGGAAGATATCGCGCTGTACGGAAAGATAGGGCCGCTAATAGCCAATAGTGTTAGTTTATGATGTAAGCAGACGGATGTGACATTGTAAACCTTAGCTATATAACACCTTGTTACCCATCAATAAACGCCATTTGCCGTCCACCACATTGGTGTCAGCGAGCTGATGGCCTGAGCGGCCTCGGGGTGGTCGCCGTGCCGTTCCTGAACCAGGTTGCCACGCCGCTTGAACGGCAACACATATCTGAAAGGTCAAACACATTACAAGCTTTAAGACTTGTATCAGAATCCCCCACAACTCCTTACAGTCTGAACATTGTTAGATTTATATCTCAGCTATCATTGTACACAATGCTGTTCATGACTTCTAAAAGTCATTGTAACTTGTTGCCTCAGAGCAAGTGTCCTCCTTATTAAATGCTAAAAATAAAGTCTTCAGTCTAGAAGAGAAATTCATTCAAAGGACAGATGTATTCAATAGAAAAAAATAGTTAAAAGTGGTTGGCTTATTTTCTAACCATTTGCAGAACTGGCTATGATTTATCCAAGGATTTCTTAATCTCCTACTGCAGTCTACATGTAAATAAACATGATTTTGGTAACATAAAAAATGTTCTGTGCTCAAGCACATACATTCAATAATTCCATTATCAATTGAAGCCTAGCCAATAATGTGAATCTAAAAATTATTTTGCCTGTAGAATACTGTACAGGGGACCAGGTAAGACTGAATTATGGCTGAAGTGACTGCATAATAACATTTATCCCAAACCACCTACATAATTTTACTCCAGAATACTTTTTATATCCATAAGCCATTGAAACTAGATAATCTTCACAGTGTAACTAAAATGCAAAATGATATGACATGAATCTGAGAAAGCAATTTTGAAAAAACAACCTCTGCTCATCTTATTAGAAGGTTACTTTTAAGAGCGAGGTTAAAGATTGCCATCATTCATTGCTAATTATTTTAGGAAAACAAAATTGCTGGGCTCTGCCATCATTGGTCTAAATACCACAACTGTGGTGAAGAGCACTTGGACAACTAGCTGCAGTATCAGGTTGCTGGGAATTCAAGTTCTCACTCATGCACAGTTCTTTTAGCTCCAAAGAGATCTTCTCCCTTGAGAAGAGATCTTCTCCCTTCTCTTCTTTCCTCCAGGCAAACCCTTTGTAAAATTTCATTTCTTCAAAATATGGCCAGTCTGATTAAAAGAGACATAAAGAAATGTATCTTGATTGCTTTTCAGTTGCACAGTGAAATAGACATTTTAAAAATAATATTTTTTAAAGTATTTATGATCATGAAATCTTGTATAATAGGTTGAAGGTCAATTGTCTAATTTGTGAATGATTTGTAACAAATATGCGAGTGAACCATGGCTTTATTATTAAATTTTTACTAATCTATTCCCCAAAGCTTCTAAGTGCCCTCAGACCACAGAACTATCACATTTATTGATTCAGTGCAGCTTATTAATGATTATAATTCAAATAATATGGGCATGAAATAATTTTCCCAGTATGTTAAGAATGCCTAAGTATAAGTGAGGAAAAAAAAATCTGAAAAATATGTGGGTGGGATTTAAGTGACTGTGCATTAGTGTTTATGAATAGAGCATATTTATCACATCTAATTTGTCTCCATTTCTGGAGAGTATCTGTCTGAGGAGTATTTTATTAGGATTATATGTATTTTGTAATAGTTAATAAATAAACAAGATGATGATACATGAACAAATCTGAATCACTCTTTCCTTAGCTAGAATGTTATTTCCTCATAAAGACACAAATCACAAATACTACAGCCAAGTTCTCTTAGCCAACAAGAGAAATACTAGTTTAGAAAGTCTTTTGGTCTAAAATGCCTAACTCATGGGGAGTAATGGATGTTCTTTCCACTGTCTTCACTGAAGACTGAACCAGATCTTTTTTTGAAATTTAGGCCCAAGTCCTAAAAATACCGAACTGCCTACTTTCCCCTTAAAGTATTTAAATCGTAATGACATTAAACCAGGAGTCCTCAAACTATGGCCCGCGGGCCGGATGCGGCGCCCCAGGGTCCTCAATCTGGCCCACCGGTATTTACAGAACCCCCCTGTCGAGGGTCACTCTCACACCAAGTGCCAGGGCCCTCCCCACAAGCCAGAGCAAACAACTCCTCCACACAAAGTGAGGTCAACTCCGCTCTGCTGTTGTCTGTAGCAGGGCTTTATACCGGTGCAGGTGGGCATGCGCTGCTACAGGCTCCCAGCTGATTGGTTCTCCTCCAGGTGCTTAGTTGCTAGGCGTTGGTCCAGTTCCCCACAAACTCCACTTTCCTATATATTCTTACTAAGGCCCCAACATCTCCCCCTCTTTTTTCCAAAAAACAAAAATTAGCAATAAACATTACAGCATTGGCAAAACAAAGTAACATAGCTGTAAGCCTCAGCATTTTCCCCTCTTTTTACAAAAACAAAAATTGGCAATATCATGCATCAAATATTACAAATAAAAACAAAGTAACATAGTTGCAAACACAAGCATGATCATTCTGGTCACACTTTTATGATAATGTTTCATTTTTAAATTCCCAAGACAAAAGAAAATGGTCCCAAAGGAATACACAATTTCATTTTGCTTACAACCATAGAAATTCTTCTTGGAAAGGTAATTGTGCTCTTCATTTCAGCAACAGGGGAAGGAAAAAATCTTGCCCTTTGGAGCTGGGGAGGATGGGGGTCCAAGTTAGTATGGTCAGACTGGATATGCTATCATTTTTAGTTTTCAACCGCTGGAAAGTTCTTCCAGTCACGGAGTCTGCCGCTCTTGTCAGTTCCAGACCTTGAGGAAGCTGTCCCACGATCCTGTTGCCACTGCCATTCCATCATCAGTCACACCTAAGCAACTGACACGGTTATCATGACCGGCAAGGACACCTGCTCTATCGGCTTTCAGTGTATCCCAGACATTGCAGTTGAGGTTGTCATAACCAGCTAGGAGGAGACATAGCTGTCCCAGATTATAAGCTTGCCATCCTGGGAGGCACTGACTAGAAGCCTGGAATCAGTCCCCCAGTGCATTGCGTAAATTTTAGCCAAGTGTCCCTGGAGTGTTCTTCTAGTACGCATTTGAATTCTCCCCACGGGGAGAATGTTGGCTGTGATCTGAGCCAAGGTGGCGTTGGCACATGCTTTCCTAGCATCCCTGATTTGGTTTTTCAGTTGCTCGGCCTCCTCGAGTAACTGGTCAAGCTCACTCATTTTCCCATGCTAAAGTTGCACTTCACTGCCACCTCGGAGAGGACCACAAATCTGCCCTTCCGTCCGCTGCTCATTAACAGGCCCGGTTCGTCTGCCCGTCCTGGCCTGCTCCCGGCGACACTGCAGCTTGGGGGGGACGGGAGAAGGAGAAGAGGGTGGCGGTTGGGGGGGGGGGGGGGGTCGCTGGCTCTCAGCTCCTCCCCAGGGGACCAGTGCACATCAATTCTAATATGTGCACGTCAGTCTCTAATCACTGTGGATTTTGCCACAGAGAGGTTGACTCCTGTGCTTCCGCGGGTTGCGGCGGAGAGTTCGTGGAGGCAGCCATCGTCTGGGGATACTTGTTTGCCGCGTCCCTCAACACGGCGGCTCCCGTTTCCCTGTATCGGTGTGCCGTTATTGCGGAACCGTGATCGGCACTCCGCTGCCTTATGCCCGAACCTTTGACATCTCGTACAGGTCCCATTAAATCCTCTCGGGGCTATACCTTCCATCCTGAATCTGTTAGGACACTTCCTCCTCATGTGTCCTAATCGACCACATAGGAAACAGGTCCCATGAAATCTCTTGTCTTCCTTTCTAGACATTCTTTCTCCTTTAATTGCTGCAGCCAAAGCCGCACCATGTATTTTTGCTTTTTGTTCTTCCTCCATCAATGGCGCTCGGGCACAGGTCTCTATCATTTGGACAATTGAAGCTCCTGGTGGCAAAGTAGCTAACAGTTGCTTGCAAGTTTGGTTTGCGTTCTGAACTGCTAGATCCTTTGCCAATATTGCTTTCATTTCCGCAGGCACATTAGGTGCCATATCCAAGGCTTCCTTCAGTCGATCAACAAAGTTGAAAAAAGACTCATTCGGCTTTTGTGTTATTTTTGTGTATGGTAACTGTGGCGTTCCTATTTGTGGTAGTGCAAGAAAAGTGGCTAGCGCTGCATTTTTCGATTGCTGTAGTATCCTGGGGTGGAGCGCTGCCTGGGCCTCGGTTGCCCGGTAACGCCCATTGCCCATCAGTTGATCAAGGGTGGCAACCCTTAATGGATCGTCCATACTGCGATTTAGATTCTCCAACTGTTTTTCCTCTAATCTTTCCTGCCATTTTGCTAACCAAAGCATGTAAGCGGTAGAGGAAAGCAGGAGCTCCATTATCGCTCTGCTATCCGCAGGTACCATATGGGAATATTTAAACAGGGCGGAGACCTGATTTCTCACCAACTTATTGTCGTGCCCATACTGCATTACTGTTTTTTGTATGCCTTGAACAAATTTCCAATCGAGAGGTTCCCAGCTGGGGCCCTGGGCTCCCGTTACTACAGGAGCTGCTAGTGGTGTTAATACAAATTCTCCTTGTAACTGAGCATTCTCTATGAGCCCTTTATACCATGCTCCCGCATTAAATGTTGGATTAACAGGTGGCATTTCCTCATCATTACTTCCACCTGCAGTGGAAGTGGCTGGGAGCTCCGGCAACAATCCTTCTTCAGCTGGGTCACTTGCTCCAGCTGCTTTCTTTTGAATCTTAGGGGCATCTTTTCATGCCTCCCACTGCTCTAATTGTTTGTCTACATTTTCCAACCCTTCGACTATAGCCCTATGGGCAGCCTTATAGGCTGCCTTCACATCTCTGGCCTTGGACCCACCGTCTAGTCGCCGCATTTGTTCTAATAATTCTGTCATTTTCTCTGCCTGTCCCCGAAGTTCTTGTCGCATTTTTTGAACCACGGCATTATCATCGTCCGATCCATCTGGGATCGGTACTTTAACTGGGTCCACTTCCATTTCGGGCGCTGTAGGGGTTGGTCGCTTTTCCCCCTCCCATTCGGGCGCTGTGGGAGGTGGTCGCTTTTCCCATTCAGGTGCTGTGGGGGGTGGTCGCTCCTCCCCCTCCCATGGGGGGAGATATTCATCCACTCCCCCCCATACTTCTTGTTCGGCCAAAGTTACCGGACATGCCTGTTTAGGTGAGGTTACCTTTCTCTTATTATCTATTTTCTTACACTGAACTGGCTCAGTATTGTTGGTACATTCAGAACTTTCAGACCCGTTTTCCTTTTCTTCTCCATGGAGCGCTGTAGGAGAAAGGGAGACTGCGACACCATATGGTCATCGACAAGACTCGTTTATTGAACACTCAGTGTGCACTTTTATACACAACTTAATTAGGTTCATGCATATTGCAAGGCTTGAGCTCAGGATAGGTTAGCTCTTATTTGCGTCAACGGGATTCCTGTGGTTAGCTATGCGGCTAGGACTTCCTTATCTCTTAGTCAGCAGTCCTTCCACCCTTTCAGCTAGGCCTGGCGCCCTTCTGCCCTTTCATCTAGGTCTGGCGCCCTTCTGCCCTTATCTGGCTTGCTCACAGCATGACCACTGGCCTTCAGAAACCCCACAGAGCGCTTCCCAAAACGCAATAGCAACTAACCGCTCAAACATAGGCCATATTAGACGAAATGTCTTTGTGAGGCGCCACGCTTCCTCCGAGCCTAATTGTACACCGTCCCATAGTTCTCTTCCTACTCGCTCCCATGATTCAAATTTATATGCTTGGGAAGCTTCTTCTATGATTTTTCTCTTCTTACAAAATAGTAATAAATCAGTTAGCTCGGTTTTCGAGACCTCAATCTTAGTTTTTTGAGCAAGCTTTACAAAGCGTTCAACAGTATCATGTTCCATTGCTGTTGCAGCAACTTTCACTCTAGATGCGCCAATTCCCATTCTGACTCACCAGGTCGTGGTCACAATCCGCTTTTCTCCAGTAAGATCCCTCACGTTCTCGCACGATCACGTCGCCCACGATCACGTCGGGGTCACCAGATGTCGAGGGTCACTCTCACACCAAGTGCCAGGGCCCTCCCCACAAGCCAGAGCAAACAACTCCTCCACACAAAGTGAGGTCAACTCCACTCTGCTGTTGTCTGTAGCAGGGCTTTATACCGGTGCAGGTGGGCATGCGCTGCTACAGGCTCCCAGCTGATTGGTTCTCCTCCAGGTGCTTAGTTGCTAGGCGTTGGTCCAGTTCCCCACAAACTCCACTTTCCTATATATTCTTACTAAGGCCCCAACACCCCCCCGCCCCACCGGGGATGTGGGGGGAAACCAAGCAGCCGCAGGTGACTTCCTGCTACTTAATCCGCGTGCCGGCCTCCGCAGCCCCCAAGCACCCGCCAGGACTGGGCTGAAACCAGCGCCTCGTCCTCGACCTGCCCCGCTCAGGGGGCGCCTCTCGGCTAAAAACCGCTCGTCCTCCTCCCCCTCCTCCTCCTCCTCCTCCCCCTCCTCCCCCTCCTCCCCCTCCCCCTCCTCCTCCTCCTCCTGTCCCCCCCGCCCAAGAAAAATTCTTATTCCAAGAAAAAAAAAATCTTATTCCAAGAAAAGTGGACTTCTGATTATTTTTTCACGGAGTACAAAGAAAGAGCTGTTTGTCTGATATGCCGGAATTCAGTGTCTGTGTTCATGGAATACAATTTGCGTCGACACTACGAAAGTCAACATAAAGATAAATATGATTCTTTGGTCAGACAAGTGAGAAAAGATAAAATATTAAGACTGGAACATGGATTGACAACTCGGTAAAATACTTCTGTGAAGCAAAAGCAGCTCAATATATCATCACTTCGAGCAAGCTATCAAGTTGCCAAGCTCATAGCGCGCACTTGCAGAGCATTCCTAGAGGGAGAATTTGTTAAAGAATGCCTTCTGTCTGTTGCCAAAGAGATGTGTCCAGAGAAGGCGGATTTATTTAGTACAGTGAGTCTTTCAGGACCTACAATGACACGAAGGATTGAAGAAATGGGGGAAAATTTGGATCTGCAGTTGCAAAACTCCTCAAAAAAACTTTGCTATTTCTCATTGGCACTCAATGAAAGCAACGATGTTCGTGATTCTGCACAACTTCTAATTTTCATTCGTGGGACAAATGATTCTTTCGAAGTCACAGAGGAGCTTGCTGCACTGAAAAGCATCAAAGGAACAACTACAGGAGAGGATATCTATGAGAACGTTTGCCAAACTGTGAATGATTTGGAGCTGGACTGGGGTAAACTATTCAGTGTGACAACTGATGGTGCTCCTAGCATGGTGGGGTCCATGAAAGGAGTAGTTGCACGCATTAACAAAGAGATGGACAAACGCAACCATTCACATCCGATAGCCATACGCTGCATCATCCACCAACAAGCACTGTGTTGTAAATCACTGAAGCTGGACTCTGTCATGAAAATTGTAGTTTCTTGTGTTAACTTCATTAGAGCTCATGCACTAAACCACAGACAGTTTCAGGAATTTCTGTCTGAGCTAAATGTTGCCCATGAAGATATTCTGTACCACACAGAAGTCCGTTGGCTGAGTCGAGGGAGAGTTTTGAAACGATTTTATGACTTACTTCCACAGGTTTATGATTTTATGCTTTCTAAAAACAAAGAAGTACCAGAGCTCAAAGATGCAGAATGGAAATGGCACCTTGCGTTTCTGACAGATGCAACAGAGCTACTCAACAATTTCAATGTCCAACTTCAAGGAAAGGGGAAGCTCATCTGTGATATGTATTCACATGTGAAAGCATTTCAAGTCCAATTAGACCTGCTCATTAACCAAGTAAAGGAGGAAAACTTCTGCCATCTCCCCACAACTCAAAACTTGTCTGCAGAAAAACCAGCAGTTGCATTCCCAAACAAAACATGTATGGATGCACTAGAAATGTTGCAAAAGGAGTTTCAAATTAGATTTAAAGAGCGAGCTTCGTCTCCATGAACAGGACATAGAGCTTTTCCGGAACCCATTTTCTGTTGACATTGAAACTGTTGATCCGATTTACCAAATGGAATTGGCCGAACTACAGACTCGTGACTCACTGAAAGATGCATTCAAATCAAGCAGCCTTACTAATTTCTATGCACAGGCCAAGTTTCATTCCTGAATTGCTACAAAAGAAGGCCAAATGTTCTAGAAGCTGCACTGGGAGGAGAAGGGGGTGGCCTGCCATACTGTCCCCTTTTGCTCAACAGCCCACAGCAGCAGCAGTGTATTCCTGCATGACACTGCTTATTATTTCTAGTTAGAACTTATGTTTTTATACTCTTCATGTAACGTTTTAGGTCCAGATGTCTTGATCATGGTGGTGGGATCAGATATCAGCCACTACCCTAACACTCCCCAGCCCACCTGCTGGGGGTATCTGCACAAACAGACACAGTCAGCGATACCGAAGGGCTGGAGGAAGAGGTGGTTCATGCTGAAACACAGTGGACACCTCCAGTATTAAAAGCACAAAAAGGTAAGGAGAGAAGTTGCCGAGTCCTGAGCTAAGAAGCTCAGCAGCACATGATCTTGGATGGTGGTACTTATAGAATAGCACTCGTACTAAAGATGTTTTCAGTTTGTGGTGAATACGAAAGGCCCCTTGGGTGTTTTGGTCTTCCTTTATGCTAGTGACAGACACAGGCACTAACTGCCAAGGCTTGGATGGATTCATGTTGAATCTCATAGTTCTGGCGCTAAGGAAGTCTATGAACTGAACAAGCTCTGTGAGGCTTTGAAAGACAGGAAGCAGTTTCAGAAGTATAGGAGCTATATATTCCACCTATCACTTTATGTTTTGTTTTTTATTTCAACAGTGTAAGTTTTCTGTGTGTGTGAGTAAGCAGTAGAATTGCACAGAGAGATACCGAGAAGGCTTCTTTAACTCTAAGGATCTCGGTTTTCTAAGTTCATGTTAAATGCCTGCTGGACAGTTCCTCGCGGAGCCCGGGGGTGCATTCCAGCCAGTATCCAGCAGGTGGAGTATTTTGATAATAGATATTTTTCACTAGGCGAGGGCCGCATTCCTCAGCGAGACAGTAGCATTTCACTGCAATTTGTGAGGCAGTTTAGCAGGAGTTGCATGTAATTACAAGCTGCTAATCCCTTCCCTTGCACAACTTTGCGACAAACTTGTTCATGCAGCAAGTTACATTTATAAGATTAATACAGTTTGAGGCTCTAGTAAGATGGTCACACATTTTTTGGCTATCACAGCCACGTAGATACAGCAGCTCAGACTTGTAACGAATGTGAATATAACATACACAAGAAGAGTCTACAGGTGAATATAATCTACACGATCTCCCCTTGGTAATCCTAAGAACAGAGTTGCATGGACAATGCTACTAACGTGAAGAAGAAACTCCCAGGAGGCTCTGCAGTATCATATCCAGATTAAAATTAGTCAAGGTTTCAGGGATTAAAGTTTCCTGATTAAACCAAACACTTCTGCTGGGCGGGGGGGGGGGGGAATCTTGCAAGAAGTAGCTCAAAATTGTAGAAAGTGCCTCCTCCGCTACCATTTTCTCTCTGCCTGGCCTTTCCAGCAGACAACCCAGCAGGCTCATTTCCCTGCACAGGCCACAAGCATTTTCCCTGCACAGGCTTAGCAGGAATGCAACAAAGCAGCCTGCCTTTCTGTCGTCATTATTTCAGCACCAGTTATTCTAGTCCCACAACAAACAAACAAAAAAAAACCGAACGCATGCCAAAGAGGACATAAGCATGCAGGATCTTTTTTTCTTTGAGAGAAGTATTTATTTTACCCTAATCAGGTCATTCATCAAATTCTTGAAATGTAAAGAAATCTAATTATGCCTTTTAAACACTCTCCAATTTCCAATTAACTACTCCTGAAGAAACAGGGTTATATAAATTGGATTAAGGATTAGAAGGCGCCCCATAATCTTACATGCATTTGTATTTAATTGATCTGTTTTTTATTTTTTCTTTCAATCATCAGGTTTATTGTTAAGGCATTTTTTTCCTTCCTCACCTACTCTCCTTTTTTACTGCCTTAAAAAAGAACTACCTGAATCATCCTAACTTGGTATTTTGACTGCCTGCTCTTTTGCATTGAAAACAAGCTTTCCTTTTGTTTACAGGGGTTACATAAATTTAAAGCACTGCATAAATATTTTGTAATAGCAATTGCTACTTATTTTCTTGCATGCTCAAAGAGTAATGCCATTCAACAACTCTTCAAAACATGTCGTTCCCCTTTTTTAGTCATCTGCTCTCCCTTTCTTTCTGGGCTCCAAAGAACACACTACAATATTACAGTACTAAAGTACCTGAAACCATTAGGACCCTTCACTGCTTCAAGTGCTCAGAGGGTACTTTGAAGAGGCCTTTATCAAGATAAAAGGAAAGATGCTTACATGAGGATGCACTTTGTCACTCCTGAGAGATCCAGTGTCCAAATGAAATAAGCAGCAGCTGAATTGGACCTTTTGGCACTATTTCTTTCTTTGGGTATGATTTCTATCAGGGCAGAAGAATAAAATAAATAGATTCTGCTTATCCCACTTCCTTTATAAAGAGAATTGGGAATAATGTTCTTAGTTTCACACAAGATTTATGTATCATGTCACCTAAGTTGGAAACATTATGTTCCGAGCCTCATCTCACTTAGGAAAATGAATTCTTCCACTTAGCGCATATAAGCTGTCCTCTAAAACAGTGTATTGAAGACAAGAGTAATTCTGGGAGACAAAAGTAATTCAGGATAACCTGCATATTACTGTCCAAACATACACATTTTTATCAATTTTCAGGTACACCCAGGGCATGATTTTGATGTCAAGGTCAATAACTTACATTGGTGTAATTCCAGCGACTCCAAAAATGTCATGCTGGAGTTATAGCAGTGTGAGAAAACAGCCAGGTCCTCATTTATGCCTGAAATGGTGCAGATCATGTTCTGTGGCCAAGGGTGTTTCATTTTCTGTTTTAATTCATATCAACAAACCAAGAGCTACATCTCCTCATCATTGCTATTTACAGGCAGAAATTACCCATCCTCAACTCTCCTTCTCCCACCAACATTAAAAGAGAAATTGATGTTCCTAGAGCATTTTACATATTGATTCACCCATGTAATTGCTGCTGTTGCAGACTCATCTCTACCCCATCACACAGTAGTCAAGTGATAGCTGTTCCAATAGCTTCAGTTGCTTGGTCCACAAGGGTGTTGTTTTGTTTTTCCCTCAGCCAGATGATGTCACTGACCTTGAGTCTACAAGCAGTTATCCATATGAGTAACTAAAATACATTTTTTTCATCTCAGTGGACATAGCTAGAGTTGCCACCTCAGAGCAGAACAGCATATGCATACACCAGGTTAGATCCTTGCTTGGTGTAAATTTCTGAGATCAGTAGAGCTTATATAATAGTTTTGCCTACACTTGGAAGCCATAGAGTTCCACCTCACTTTAATCGACTTTAAATAAGACAAGAAAGATGATACAAGCAATCTAGCCACAGTAGTAGAGCATCACTTCTGCAGGTTAAAGAAGTTCACCCAGAGCTCTCTGCACCATCACCAGGTGACCTCTAGACCCTGTCAGAACTCAGCGAATTAACAACATGCTTCAGTTTTTAGGATAAAAAAATACTAACCACATGAAATTCAATAAAAAGAATGAATAGCAGCCCTGGAACTAATGCACAAATAAGCTAATAAGGCACATAAAGGCTGTGGAAAATGCCTCCCTCTGTCATGAGGATACTGCTGCTAAAGAGCTAACGGTGCTCTAGGTTCAGCAGGAAAGCACAAGGATAAAGAAAGTGTTACAGCCAAAAACATACTGCTCAGAATTCCTCATTACATCTATTTATAATGTAAGAAGCTCAGCTAATTAAAGTTGAATATAAACACAATTGTAAGGAAGAGTTATAGTAGTATTTACAAGACTACTAAAAATAACAGCCAAACCCAGAATTTCCTAACTCCGCCATTGCTTTCTTGCTATATAAGATTAAAGAAAATATAGCATGCAGTTCTCTGGGCTGAAGAAGAAGAGTTGATAAAATAAAAATAATTAACAAAAGATCATGTGTTTGTAACAAACATCCTAGCTCCTCTCTATTTGCTCTCTCATTATCTTTACGAATTATTTCCTGTCCCTTTGCCATAAATAGGTCCTGGGAAAGAGGAAAGTGAGAGAAAACCAATTCCATAACTGAAAAGGAAAATATGAAACAAATGTTATTCAGATTATGGTCTGGGAGAAGCTATAAAGATTGCTGTCTCCGACCAGGGAAGCATGCCATTAATGTATCATCTCCCCTGCACACATATTGCCCAGAAATTAGACACTGATATATTCTAGTCAAATTGGCTCTGTCAGTTCCTCACGTTACTTTCGTCATTTATTCATTTACTCCATTTCCCTTCCTGCTTCCCTCAGCTAAGAATGACATAGAGCAAATATATTTAAGAATAAAAAACTAGAGAGGATGATTTTGCTGGCCATGTTTTTAAGGACTCAAGGTGGGAAAGCCAAAAAGGAACTGTGATAGGAAGTAAGTTAGTGAGGCTGGAAGTCACTGTCCTGACCATAACAACAGGAAGTGACATGTTTTAGAGATTCTCATTTTAGAGATTCTTCCAAGAAAATGAACTGTGAGTCAGCAGAAACAAATTCCCCTGCAGCTGCAAAGCCTCAGAGGAATGGCCTTCCGTAAAGGTTTGCAATAGTCTAAGGCACGCTATAAGAAAACTGCAACAGGTCTGCAGCGTATGATGTGCACGGACTCCAGTATAATGAACCAGAGACATTTTATTAAGCATCAGATACAACTTATATACTGTACTAACCCGGATATAATTCCTTATTTGCAAAATGCATGCAAACCGCAGTTACTAAATAAGCCAATAGTCTTTATTTAACCCAATAAGCCAATAGTCTTTTATTTAACCCAAGAATTACATCAAAATTATCTAACAAGCTTCTTAATCATGCGCCAGCCGTGCGGTTGCAGTTTTCTTCTTTTTCTTGCTTTGTTCCTTATCTGTTGATAAGATGTTCCATACTGCTGTCCTTGAGGTTGAGGTTAATTAACAAGAGACCTGGACTGCCATCCTTGAGGTTGATCATCTGCTAACAAGGCATCCTGTACTGCTGTTCTTGACGTGGGCCTCCACATCTCCCCCTTCTTTATTTAACTGTTGTGTTGCCATAGCTGTTTTTATTTGAGCAGCCATAACTTGGTTAAATGATTGATCAATCAATCGTTGAACACAAGATAAGAAACAAAGCAGACACACTAACAACAAACAAAATACAGTTAGTACAATAATCAGAAACTTTACAACTTGCGTTGCCCACAGTCCAAATTATTCCTAACAGGTCCCAGTTCTGATCGACCTGGAGTTGACTGTTTAATTCTTTTAATTCTTGGATGCTCCTATGGATAGATACTGAATGGTCAAATAGATTAATGCAACACACACCATCTAAATCTTGGCAACCATGACCATGGGCCCTATTTTGGAGGGTGGCATGACGTATGGAGTCTACATCTGCTAGCAGTCTGGTTAGCGCCGCACTCGTGACATTACTCTCCTTGGCTAGCCAGCAGCCTATTTTATTGAGAGAATTTAGGGTCTGAGCAGTTCCAATCCCTGGCATTATAGAACCGAACACTCGCTCAGCTGCATTCCAAAATACTATCTTAGAATCACAGCCTTTGGTAAATGGCAATGCACGTCTGACTCTGCGAGTGTGATTGGCCTTCCAATTTATAATATCTCTATTGCTGGGATGGAACATTGTAAGCCAGCCAATGGTACATGGTCCTCCTACAGCCTTTTGGGGGATTCCATTCCACATTAGATCCCCACATATCATGAATAAATCATATGGGAACAATCCAATAGCTGCATCCCCAGGGGGAAATTGCTTGGTTATAGTTTTATTACACCACAGTGACTGATTCCGATAAACTGGGCTGCTGCTTGTTACATCATCACCAATTGCATTCATCTTATAATGCGAAAAGTAATTAAAATACAGACAAACAGAGGCACTTAAGCTCCCTAAGATATCCACTTCCTTCAGGGGAAGATTTTTTGTGGGAAAGTCATGCATTTTCCAAATCATTGTATTCCACCACCCTGCTGGCTGTGAAGCTGTATTCCTCCAGGATTCCTCACACCACCTTCTACGCTGATCTATGCCTGGACGGCTACAGTGCTGACCCACCGTTTGATTGTACAGGCTATCCCATTCTTTCTCAGATATAGGTACTCCTATTAAACATGTTTGAAAAGGGTAGTCTGGCGTTGACATGGCTAAGCAAAGGGTTGTTTGATTTATCGCGTTTGCCAGTATTACCCATACGTTTCTCGGCTGTTTGACCCCGCTTGAGATAAAGGCTCCACAGCTGCTGAGGATAGCCATGGCCATACACAGCACAAAGGGACCCATCTTGGTCTTCCGTCTGTCAAAACACAAGCATAACCCCTTCCCCAGGTTATTTAGGTCCTTAGGGCCTTCCCATTTACCTGTTGTATTGGAGATGGAAATTTCTATGATCTGTAGAGTCATAAAAATCTCCCATGGGAAGCAGAGGCCAGACCTTGAGAAAGAGGATGTTTGCCTGCCTAGGCTGAGTGATAAGGAGCATGGATACAGCTGCTCAGCCCAGTTCACAGGCAGCCCCCCCCGGAAACCTGTTGAAGGTGGCTGCTCGACTGGGCTTGTAGCCAACATAACCACAGACATGCGCTAAACTAGTTTTGAAGGTCAAACACCTGAGAGGGAGGAAGAGGAGGAGGAAGGCAGGACCCTCGAATTGAGGGCTGGGACCCCCAACTGGCATGCACGCCTGCGCACCCAAGGGGGAGAGTTGCGCAACTAAAGGCAGAGTTTGTCCGCCCCCCGGCCTGCCTCCTGGGTCGGACTGACCCTACATGCCAAGATGCACCGGGCATAAGAGAGGACAGTGCGGAGAGAGCCGGGGGGGGGAAGGAGAAACTCCTAACTCTGAAGCCTACGCTGCCTCCGTGGGAGCCGGTCAGCAACTATCTCTCTCTGGTCTGCCAGCTCGAGAGGATGTTCGGGTCCAGTATCCCACTGGCAGGTATCACCTCATGAGTAGTTATCCATACTTTGCTTCTTTTATGTGCCTGAATAAATGCTTGATGTAGTCACCTTGTTCTCGTGTGATTATTGCCAAATCCCAAGCCCATCCGGAACACCTGTGATGAGGTCTTTTATTGTCACTCGGGGCCTCGGTTGGAAGATATTTAACCGTTGACCAAAATGCTGAGAAATTCGTCTTTCACCTGCAAAATTACAATTTAAAAAATTAAGTACGTACAAAGCCTTGTTTGACCTCTCTTGAGGACCATTTCATTGTGTTCCCCCTTTTTGTTTAACTAGCATATTTTTCAGTCTGATGAGCATGTTCAATAATCGCCTGTCCCATAGGGGAATGTGGAATGCCAAAGATGTGTTGAATGCCCCATTGCTTAATAAACTCCTGGGTCTGTATAGCAGCATACGTGGGCCTATTATCTGTTTTTATTGTTTTGGGGACACCCATAACTGCAAAACATTTTAACCAATGCTTGCAAACATCTCGACTTTTTTCCCCAGTATGTGCAGTTGCCATTAAATATACCGAATATCTATCTACGATAACACGGACGTATTTCAGTCGTCCAAATTCTCCTATGTGAGTTACATCTGATTGCCACAGTTCACAAGCCACAAGGCCTCGAGGATTAAAACCTTCTTGTGATGGCATTGCACTTACCCGTTGATAGTTAAGACATGCTCAAACAATCTGACGTGCCTGATTCTTAGTTAATTGAAATTGCGCCATTAAAGCTCACGCATTCTGGTGAAAGAAATCATGAGACAGCCTGGCTTGTTGAAATAAGTCAGGCACAACTTCTGCTACCTGTAAAATGTTGCAGTTTGAAAGCCATAATGGTGTGTGGGGGGGGGAAGGAGATATCAGATCAGTATCGGATTCACAAACAGTCTGTGGACCGTAGGTCCAATCACCTTCCTAGGAGCGAATCGAGTTCCCAAATAGTGTGATCAACTATAAGCTCAACTCTGGCAGTATCGGATTCACCGACAGTCTGTGGACCATAGGTCCAATCGCCCCCCCCCAAACAAGTAGTCGAGTTCACAAACAGCATGATTTGTTCAAATGCAACATTTACAAAGCAGGTTTCAGATGTCAGTACAGGAAATTCTCTACTAGAGCGTGGGGTTTTTAGCTAGCTCTGATGTACAAACGTGCAATCATCACTCATCCCAGAAGATGGGAGAGGGCTCTCAGTCTCAAGTCTCCTCAGGCGGCGTCCCAACCCGAGGGGAGGAAAGGGGGATCAGCCCGTCAACTGATCCAAGAGTTACGATGGATTCTTCCCTCCTCCTTTTCCTCCTGAGTTCACCTTTTATCCTTTTCTTTACATTCAGGTGGAGCTTGAGTGACTAGAGTCATACTTAATATTGTTATTGATTGGGGAAAAAGTTTCTCGCTTTCATTTAAAGGTACAGTCAACCAAAAAATCTAGAGCGCATGCCTGGTGAGGAGTGGTCATACCTTGGAGGCACTTGGAGACAGCCACTGTGCGGCTTATCAGCAGCCCAGCACAGGGAGTGCAACAGAGTTTGGCCATGGTGTCTTTACTCCGCTCCATCCTCCGTTACTCCTCTTTGCAGCTGTGAGGAGGGCAGATTGTGCTGCCCAGGGAACCATGGAGGAGCCGAGTCCGTGCCTACCAACCATCCTGAAAGTGGCAACTGTGTATCACCCCCCCCAAGCAAGCTTTTGTAATGCCAAAACTTCTGTTAGGCCCTAGTTTTCCTCTCAGTTCCCGCTTTCAAACAATTCTTCCACACTACCATAGTACATTGATATACTATTCTGTTTCCTTCAGCTAACGGTTCTGGCATAGTGGTGTGTGATTGGATGAGAGTGATAAAATAAGGATTAATTCATTGATTTAATAATGTCCATAGGTGTCGCAGCCGGGCCATTAGCAGGGGGTTGGCAACTTCTTGGAGTGTAGCCCCCTCCAGGCGCTTTACTAGGCCTGCAACACATAGAGAGCCAGTCTCAATGTTAAGGCTTACCGTTGCAAATTTTCGAAACACCATGATTACAGCTACCAGCTCCACCACCTGTGTCGAACCTGGTACCTCCATTTGCACCTCTGTCTGCCATTCCTTATCCGCCAAGGCTTTCCAGGCAATAGCTGCCTTGTTAGTTCACCCAGATCCATCTGTAAAGACAGTAATACCCGAGACGGGAGTCTGTTGCCAAAGAGATCTTGACAGTAAGGGAATGTTTGGAAGCTCGGACCACATCCTCTGTGGAGGATAGCGAATGTTTATCTGTCCTGCAAAATCTGCTAACGCTACTTGCATAGGCAAATGTTCAGCTAATAGGTACTGCAGGTTCTCCTTTGTCACAGGGAGGTAAACAGCTCTCAGGTCGCTACCATTCAACGTTCGAAGGCGGGCTCTCCCTCTTCGGATTAAATGTGCATACTGCTCTGCTATGGTGATAATTGTTTTTGATTGCCCATGTGGCAAAAAGATCCATTCCAGTACTCGAAGTGGATCTGCCATCGATACATCCCATTGCATCAAGGCAGCACATGGCTGGCAACTGTTAAGTATAATAATAAAGTCAATTTCTAGTTCCTCCTGGATTCTATAACTTTGCCTTTTCTCAATTGCATGTGCTACCTCTGCTAAGGCCTGCTGACTTTCCTCCGTCAGTTGCCATGGGGAGTTTAAATCCGGATCCCCTTGAAGCTGCAAGAAGAGGGGTTGTAATTCCTCATTAGTGAGGTCAATCACCTGCCAAATCCAATTTATGGCTCCTAACAGCCTTTGTAAATCATTGAGCGTTCTTATTGGTCCAGTTCCAATTTTTACTCGCTGAGATCGAATTTCACCATCTGTTATCCTCCATCCTAAATAATTCCAGGGGCTTACTTGCTGTACTTTTTCTTTTGCAATTTGCAATCCAGCTACAGTTACTGCAGACTGTATTTGTTCAGAAACTTGCCCGACTGCTTTCAGTGACGATCCGCTAATTAAAATGTCATCCATATAATGATAGATTAAAATGTCTGGATTTCTCCGCCTAATCAGCTGCAACATTCTTGCCACTGTCATCTGACAAATCGTGGGACTATTAGCCATCCCTTGCGGCAATACAGCCCAATGATACCTGCACATGGGCTCACAATGGTTAAGAGAAGGCACAGAAAACACGAATCGAGGGGCATCCTGGCGATGTAATGGTATAGTAAAGAAACAATCCTTCAAGTCTATGACAATCAAAGGCCATCCTGCTGGCAACATAGCCGGTGAGGGTAATCCAGGTTGTAAGGCACCCATAGGCTCTATAACTGCATTAATTTCCCATAAGTCATGTAGCATTCTCCATTTATCATTTTTCTTTGGAATAACAAAAACAGGAGCATTCCAGGGGCTGTTAGTTGGTTGTAAATGTCCCGCTGCTGACTGCTGTTCCACCAGCAGCTGTAGCTGCTGCAGCTGCTCTTTACGCAAGGGCCACTGGTTGACCCATACCAGCGTGTCTATACTCCAGGTGAGCTGCTGTTGTAACTTTGCATGCTCTAACATCTCTTTTACAAGCGACAAACCCATACCGATTGGGGTTGGGTTTATGCCATGATATGGGGTAGAGTTTCTAGCTAACAATTGACTGGGAAACACAGGTGGATTATACACAAAATCACAGCCCCTAATAATAACTACATTGCAAGCACACGTATTAAACACAGTATGGTTATAAATTTCATTAATTAGCACGTATTTACACATTGTTCTAAAACACATGCATTCTTTCCCTACATAAGCTAATGCAGTTTGATTACTACTCAGTGGATTGATCTCAAAATGGCACAAGCCCTCCTTGGTATCAAAGCAAACATCGCTCACCTTAAGGGCATCATAACTCTAAGCATGCACCACAAGAATCTGTCTAGTTTTTGCAAACTATAGATATGTACAGTTTATAACCCAGGACTTTCTAGCCAATAACCATATAGTAACATCACTTTACAATTAAAAAAAAAATGCTTGAAACATTTTTAAATGCTTTCTTACACCAACAGCAAAGTGCACAGAGTTAGAACGCTAGAGCACCTTTTCATTTTAAAAGGTTTGGAAATATGCACAATTTTGATATAGTTTCAGAGTGCTCACTACACCCATGGCCACTTCCCGCAACTCTTTTACAGCCTCATATGGCAGCAACTCCCACTGCGGCAGTGCGTTCCGTCGGTACACAATGGGCATGGCCATTAACATCTCTCAATCCCCCCACCGGACTGCCTCTCTCTTAAACGTTTCCCAACGATCCGACCCCCGATTCCCTCTTACGTCCCTGTCATCCAGGTCTGGCAGATACAGATCAGGTTCCTTCTCCGGGTCCACAGGGCCGGGGTCAAACGGATCATCACTCGGAGGGTCAGCCACCCCCTCATACAGTGGTGCAGACAGTGGTGGTGTTTCTTTCTGGTCAGTTTAATCATTCAGAAGGACCCACACCGCCCTCAGGGTAAGCATAATCTGCCACCAGGTGGTCACATGTTTTACTGCGGCTGCATCACCATCTGCCATCGCCTCCTCAAGGCGCTTTCTGAGATCTTCTCACACCTCTCGCTGGAATGTGCTTTCTTTTGGAAAGGTAGGCACCTCCTCCCGGACCCATTCTAACAATGTTACTAAGTCTTTCCCGGAGACTTCCTGGTTCTGCTCTTGAGACTTTCCGCCTCCCATGGTTCCCAAGCCGCTCACCTGTAATTAGGCGCTGGGTGCGCACCAGAGTTCTTCCTGCTCCATTCCTGGTTCAGCTGGGCTGTGCTGCCAGGTTGGGACTTCGTGAGCCTCCTTAATGTTAATGCCCCACGTTGGGCACCATTTGCAGCACATGATGCGCACGGACTCCAGTATAATGAACCAGAGACATTTTATTAAGCATCAGATACAACTTATATACTGTACTAAACCAGATATAATTCCTTATTTGCAAAATGCATGCAAACCACAGTTACTAAATAAGACAATAGTCTACAGGATTACGTCAAGATTATCCAACCAGCTTCTTGATCATGCGCCAGCCATGCGGTTGCAGTTTTCTTCTTTTTCTTGCTTTGTTCCTTATCTGTTGATAAGATGTTCTGTAAGATGTTAATTAACAAGACCCCTGGACTGCCATCCTTGAGAATGATTAGCTGCTAACAAGGCATCCTGTACTGCTGTTCTTGAGGCGGGCCTCCACACAGGTCCTCTTGAGAAACCTCTCTGAACATAGCGGGAGCAGTGAAGGAAAGGGATATGCACTTTTATGCCTTCCTTGTGGTTATATATAGCCACATCAGTTTTTAAAAAGAATTTACATTTACATTTCTTAGGCTCACGAGTTCAGTGCCTCTAAGAAGCCTTCAGGCACAGTGCAAGCAACTAGGTAAAAGTCTCTCCGTGTTGAGGGCTGGGCAAGGATGGTAGCGCATTCCAGGACAGCCCAAAGCTGTTAGAGCCCAGCCCAACACACGAGTATCCCATCACCTCAGCGATCGGATGTTAGGTCATATTCAGATTCCTGCTACAACGCCTGTCCATTTCAATAGTTCAGCATCATCTGGTCTTCTCCGTTCACGACAGTGTGACCGCCAACTGTCTAAATATCTGTCTAAATCGTCTAAATATTGCTCAGATAATTAGTCAGGCCTATTTGCCACACCAGGAGCCCCTCAATTTTTTCCCCACCAACAGGACGCTTTCTGCCAGGGACATTCTGTAGTTAGTAGAGCCTCCATGAAGGAAACTTTGCCATTCTTTAGTTGTCTCTATTAGTAGATGCTCATGTTTGTAAATTGTTCCCTTTATGCTCTCTTCCCCATTCAGGACACCTAGAAACTTAGTTGGCTGTTTGGTTTTATTCAAGCAACAGTCAACAGCAACATTTAAGCAGCTGGATACTGGTCTCCTACACAGCCTTGGTTCATGGCATGTCATATCGTAGGGTGCCCAGGGCTCCCAGAAAAAGTGGGGTCCTCCCAGAGCAGGGGAAAGCCCTCCCTAAACAGAAAGGGGACATTTCAAAGCACATTTAAGTGTTTCCTTCTCCTTCAACAATTGTCTGCTCTATATGCAGGAGCAAGGCATTTTACAGAGTGGGTATTTGCAGAAATATGAAGCTCAGACTCAACGGTACACACTTCTTACACATACTCTTAAGACTGTTCCCACTAGAACAGAACAGAGAAAAAGAAAAGATGTTTTTAAATTATCTTAATTTCTGTAGTATACACAGAGTCCAATTACTATAGCAAGAAAGAAATCCCTGGCCTACCATGTGTGGACCTTTCACAGCATTTCCATCTATGACAAACATTCAGTCCTTTGTTTTCCTGTACAGGCCTGCATATTCATTGCTAAGCCTAAACACTTTATATAAAAGGCTTAGCTATAAATAGATTTAGGTCTGAGCTATTGCTCATAAAGAAACCACTTCTGTTTGTTCTTCATTCTTGCTTGGAGCTTTAGCATCGCAGTCTGGGAACTGCCACATTATTTAGAGCTGGTATACAATCTGATTTCTTCTGTACATTTTCCATGACTCCCATGGCTCTAGGATATATTTTTCTATTTACATTTAAGGAGCTGCTGACTCCTAGGTTTCCAATATTTCCCCTGTATTCTCTTTATTAATAAATCATAAACACTGCTGGCTGGTGTGATGCATAAGTTAATTTTGGCCTACCAACAGACTGCATACCCAGGGAAGACTCGTAAACAGATACATCACTTGATTGAGATGATAACATTTGGAAAGCTTGAATCGGGTCAATAGCTCTTCCCAGGAAGAACTTGCAGAAAGTTCCTCCGGCAAACTGTTAATTACCTTTTGCACAATTCATTGCAGCAAAAGAACCTTAGCAAAATAATTCAACTGAAATTTGAAGAATCATCATATCCTAAGACCACCTGAACATCCTATAGCTGACAGTCAATACAACTAGGCGCAGGATAACTAAGTTCTTAAAATCAGAGGATGGTTTGCATCTATCCCCCCACCCTGCTGCCTTGCTCTTTGGTACATTTCTACTCTCACATTTGTATGTCAAGGGTTTAAAACACAACAACATTAAAAACGATGAAACTTCAGTTGTATTTGAGCAAAATACCTTACAAAGATCTGGAATCTGGAGTTTTCTGTTTGCTGGCACACTCCTCTCTTCTACACCTCTCCTATACACCAACGTGTCCAGCTCAGAAGAAACGCAAACAGGCTCCAGCTTTCAGTGCATCAGTCCATGAGCAGTGAGTCCACCACACAGCACATTTTAGTGACGCTGCTAACACTCAGTACAAGAATTCAGCAAAAGGAGAGAAAAAAACTCAAGTTGCAGATGATCAAAATGTTGTAAGCTTGGATGCCAGGGAGGGTCATGGCCATGTCAGCTGCAATGGAGAAACCTGGGCTAAAGGAAAAAAAGAATCAAAAAAGCATGAAAAAAAGAGAGTTCATCTTCTAGCCTAGTTTAAGGAAACAGGGACACAGCAAGAGATATATTTTACAAATACAGCCAAAAAATTCTCTCTTGTCCCTATTGACTTGAAACCAACCTGACCCAGCAACCTAGAAGTAGCTGCCTTAGGCTTTCTTCTGCCAGTCCCTTGAGCTAGCCAATCCATCATTTTCTGTTTTCTAGCATGGACCAGTTTTTCCTTGGTGTTTTGGATTCCTTTTGATGTTTTCTAGGATTTTAGTTCATTTCCTGTAAATTTATTTTTGTCCCATTTCCCTGGTACTTGCAGTCTCTTGCACAGATTATTTTTAATCTCTTTTCGTTGTTTTTTCCTGCAGTTGATTTTGATTTCTTTCACTGCAGATAGCATGAAATGCATGAATCTTTTCAGTTTCCCTTTTCTAATAGACAAAGCAACTTAACTAGAACAGCAATATGATTCTGCTCAAACAGAACCCTTTGATCCCAGTGAATCATTCAGGAAATGCTAGGACTCTAACTTGGTATAAATATTTCCATAAAACAAATGAAACAAGGCTGGCTTATGAACTCCCCCACTACATGCCCTATCTTAATATCCTAGAGACCATCTCTAGGTATGTCAGGGAAAAGAAAGTGATCAGGAGTAGTCAGCATGGATTCACCAAGGGGAAATCATGTCTGACGAACCTGAGAGCCTTCTCCAATGAGGTGACTGGCTGGATGGACGATGGGAGAGCCGTGGATGTGGTCTACCTTGACTTCAGCAAGGCATTCAACACTGTCTCCCATAACATCCTCATAGGGAAGCTCAGGAAGTGTGGACTGGATGAGTGGACAGTGGATTGAGGACCGTCTGGATGGCAGAGCCCAGAGGGTGGTGATAAATGGGGCTGAGTCTGGTTGGAGGCCTGTGGCCACTGGCATCCCGCAGGGGTCAGTACTGGGCCCGGTGCTCTTCAACTTGTTCATCAATGACTTGGACAAGGGCACAGAGTGCACCCTCAGCAAGTTTGCAGATGACACCAAACTGGGAGGAGTGGTCGACACTCCCGAGGGCTGTGCTGCCCTACAGAGGGACCTGGACAGGATGGAGAGTTGGGCAGAGAGGAACCTCATGAGGTGCAACAAGGAGGAGTGCAGGGTCCTGCACCTGGGGAGGAATAACCCCAGGCACTAGTACAGATTAGGGGTTGACCTACTAGAAAGCAGCTCCGCAGAGAGGGATTTGGGAGTGCCAGGAGTACTATGAGGGTGACAGAGCCCTGGAACAGGCTGTCTGGGCTCCCCAGTACAAGAGGGACATTGAGCTTCTAGAGAGGGGTCAGGCAGAGAGCCACAAAGATGATTAAGGGACTGGAACATCTATCATATGAGGAAAGACTAAGCAAACTGGGTCTATTTAGTGTGGAGAAGAGAAGGCTGAGAGGAGATTTGATCAACATGTTCAAGTACCTGAGGGGTGATTGTAGGAAGGATGGGGCCAGGGTCTTCTCTACGGTGGCCGGTGACAGGACAAGGGGTAAGGGGTGCAAGTTGAAACATAGGAAGTTTAATCTCCATATGAGGAAGAACTTCTTTACTGTGAGGGTAACAGAGCCCTGGAACAGGCTGCCCGGAGAGGCTGTGGAGCCTCCTTCTCTGGAGAACTTCAAAACCTGCCTCGATGCCACCTTGTGCCATGTGTTCTAGGTGTCCCTGCTTATGCAAGGGGGCTGGACTAGATGATCTGTAGAGGTCCCTTCCAACCTTAACCAGTCTGCATTTCTGTGAATGGCCTTTTCATTCAGTAGAGGCAGGAGATGCCTGCTTCCCTTTGCTTACTGCTCCCTTGCAGTCCTACCTGTCCTTTGGACATAAATATACTTCGAGGTGAGCCTTTTTTCCTTGCAAAAAAATATTTCACCTAAAACCCACTTGAAGAACAACAGTAACAACGGAAGGATTATTTAAGCTGTTTCTATTATGCTCACAATAGCACTTACCAAAGCAAAAGAGGCTTTCTGACCACTACCAGTAACCTCCACCCATGTTAAATCCTGTGGATCACTGAGGATCCGTGAAACATCCCATAGAAATGTCCAGAGGACTGTATCACTCTCACCTGTTCAATGCAGGAAATGTGAACCTTGGACCCACACCTTTGTTCCCCTTCTACAGGCTAGAAAAATCTTCTTGACTCTACGTGCAAAACAGAGCAGCAGTGACTAAAATCTCAGTTAGCTCATTTAAAATCTGCACCTTACATGCCATCAACTGGGAACAGCAACATACAATTGTATTAAATACCACAGTGGCAGTAGTGTCAGCAAGCTGCACTCCAGACCCAGGCATACCCAATAGTTTATATAATGACTTTTTCAGCTATGCCTTTGGCACATTTTGGAACAATGGGAGGTTTGTTCCTGAGATATTATCGATGAAAACCACCTCAATAAAAAGAAATGCTCTCTACTACTGGCTTAGCAGAATGAGGAAAGCACATCTGTCTCTCGGTCAATAAAGAACATTTGGTTTCACTTTGCAACATAGGCCTCAGATCCATGTCACTCCTTCCCTAAACGTATTCATTCAACATGGAGTGAACAGAAATCATTCTTGATGGCACAGAGCAGTCATTCTGCCTTTGCTCTAGACAGCGCAGAGTGCTCAAAGGGGTTCACAGGGATATGCAATCATAGTGCACACAGCCATTTCAGCATTTGCAGCGACTGTTGCCTTCAGGCCATAACAGAGATCAGACCACGGAGAACCAAATCCCGCTGGAGACCAGTCCCTCACCCCAGCATGTGGGTTTCACCCCCCTCGGGCAAGACTTGGAGCCTCACTCTATGTTTCAGTTACACTACCACCGCAGCGTGGTTGTGTCTGGAAGTATTAGAAGTAAAGTAGGGTTGCTCAGCAGTGATGACTTCTAGGAGTATCTTTAGCTCCTGTATTGACTCAAGCTCTGCCTCTTAAAGAAGCAGAAGGATCTAGGAAATCCATTCATGGATGCCTAGTAGGCATTAGTTTTCAGTATTGGGACCTATTTTTGTTCCCACAGAAAACGCTTTTACAGAAGCAAACTGATAGCTACATGTGTTGATGAATATACAAAAAAAATATTCAGGTATCCAATACTCACATGTGAATATTTCTTTATTAAAGGCCATGTACATTTTTTTTAGGCAAAGAAAACAACTAGGCATTTGTAATTTGCTCCTATTGATAGCACCTAACTCCAAATAATTCATTCATTGTATTCCATGAAACTCAATTTTTGTGCATTTTGCCATGGCACTAAGGCTCTTCAAGCACCACCACGTCAACTATTTTATGCTGGGAAAATTGATGCAATTGTTTGAGCTCCAGCCCCCCAGCTCTTCAGTGTTGGGAATTGGCTACGAGAGCGTGGACATGAGTATGGTTCTACTGACTTTGGTTCAGGCCTGCAACTGAGCAAGCAGGGGCTTCTGGGAGATTAGGCCTCAGGAGAGAAGTGCTGACTATGTGCTGGTAAGGCAAGGACACTCTGTCCTTGGCGAGTTTCGTAAACAACCCTGAGGGGATAAGGCAGGAAGAATGAAGAAGCTGCTTGCTTATCGACCGTAATCTGGGCTGGCCAGACAGAAGTTATCTTTCGAATAAACAACCAAATACCGTGGAATAAACAATCAAATACCGTTAGCAACCAATCATGAGCTCAAGTTTTGTAATATGCATGAGGCTAATTAAGAAATGTATAAGAAGCAAGCTAAAACGACTAATAAACGAGTCTTGTTGATGACCAACTGGTGTCAGCAGTCTCCCTTTCTCCTACAAATGGTGACCCCGACGTGATACAGCAAAGGACTGAAATCCTCCCGGGCTGAAAGGAAAGCGGGGGAGGACGCGCCACGGTGGAGAAAGTAGGAGTTGGGTCCCCTGCAGCCGGGACGGTGTGAAGTCCGCCGAGCAAACGCTGGAAAGACGGCACCCCCGAAGATCATATAGGTGATTTCGGGCCATACGTGCCACTGGAGCCTGGAGAGCTGCAACAGCGCTGACGCCAAAAATGGATAGGCACGTGGCATATGAATTATTTACTCGTACCCTACAGCAGTATAACGTGCAGGGAATTGACTTAAAGAAAGAATTACCGGGATTATTAGCCTGGGGGTACGCAAAGGGTTGCTTTATTGTCCCACATACAGTGCATGAGTTATCAGAATGGCGGAAACTGGGGGATAAGTTATGGGAAGCAACTATAGATGATGATAAGACAGCTAGGAAGATGGGGAAGCTGTGGAGGGTGGTACACAATACTCTGCTACAACGGGTGGCAGAGAAAAAGGCCGCAGATCAGGCGATTAAAGCTCATAAGAAAAATTTGCAGTACCCGGAGGGGGGCTATCAGCCACGAGCTCCTTCCGTGACTAGAGTAATGCTACCTACGGCACCACCGCCACCTGAAACTAGTGCTGCCCCTCCAGAAGAGCCGCAGCAAAAGGAGCAATCGGGGGACCCCCAGTCTTCAGCCTCAATAACGGACCCTTGGGAGGGCAGTGACGGGGATTTGATCAAAGAAAGAGTAAGGGAGAGAAAGGACGCGTGGCAAAATGTCGCGCAGCAGGCGCTGTTTTTAGTGCTGTCAGAACGAAAGGCCCCATCATTTACCATGGTGAAGCAGGGATTGTGGAAGTCCTACGGAAATTTGGTGAATAGGCTCATGCAATCCCTGGAGCAAGCTACTGATGAACAGGCCCTCTGCAAGCTTTTGATCTGGTGCAAAGAGAATGGGTTCAAAGCCGAGCCCCACCTAGTATTCGAATCCGATGTGAAAGCAAAAAGCAAAGTGGCCGCCGGAGTCACGGCAGCCTTTGCAAGCACTTCAGGACCGGGACCGCCACGCCACTGAAAACCGCTGGTGTTTGGAGATCCATCGCTAACCCCCCCTGCCCGTGCCTGCCTCTGTGCCAGCACCTGCGGCGCCTACAACGTCTGCGCCCCCGCTTCCGGACCCCGCCCCGTGGCACCTGAAGAACGGCCCGGCTACGTCCAGGACTTGTTAGATCGCCTTGAAAAAAAAAGGAGAAAGGGGGGCCGGGGAAGAGAAGGCGAATGAGATCAAGGAAACTTACGTTGCTGAGGGCTTGACAACAACCAGGGGGGAGGTGCAGGGGAATTTGATCTGTCTTTTAAAGTGGGGGTTGAAGAATTGTAATGCTTTAAGTGAGGACAGAAACCGTTATTAGGGATATTATTTCTGTTTGCTATGTTCGTCTGTATTATGTGTTGTGTCCTTTGTATAATGATGCTGACACGAGGTATGGTTGAAAGGAGGAAATTTGTATGATCTGTAGAGTCATAATGGGATCTTGAGAAAGAAGATGTTTGCCTGCCCGGGAACTGCAAACATCCTCTAAACTAGTTTGAAGGTCAAACACCTGAGAGGGAGGAAGATGAGGAAGGCAGGAGCCTCAGACTGACAGCTGGGACCGCTTTCTGATATGCGCATTTGCGCACCCAGGAGGGAAGGTTATGTGACTGAAGGCGGAGTTTGTCCGCCCCCCGGACTGCCTGCTGGCACGTACTGGCCCTACGTGGCATGATGCACCGGGCATAAACAGACAGTGCAGAGAGAGGGGAGGTGAGACTCCTAATACTGAGACCCACGTTGTCTCTGCGGGGACGCCCGCTGAGTTAGGAGCCTGTCAGCAACCCTCCAATCTGCCAACTCGAGAAGATGTTCAGTCTCAGTATCCTGCCGACAAGTATTACCTCAAGAGTAGCTATTCATACATTGCTTATTAAAGGTGCTTTCACCTGAATAGAGGCTCGCAGTAGCCACATTGTTTTGGGTGATTATTGCCAAATCCCAAGCCCATTCGCACCTAATTGGCGACAAGGATGGGCTTTGGCAATTGAGACAGTGGAACTCACTAGTGAAGTGCACAGCTACGTGAGGTCGTGCTACTCGATAGAAACTGTGTTCGTGCTGTTTGTGTGTGTGGTCTTTAGATCTTTATTGTATAATATATATCAGCAGAGAGGGCTGACTAAGTACAACAAGAAAGTGCAGAATTTGAAAGCGGGAAAGCCAGGAGTAACTCAGACTACGGTGTACTCCACCCCACCCCCACCAGTGGAGGACTGGGAGTTGTACTCTGACTTGTATCCCTGGAAAGAGACTAGGGAAATACTTCAGCACAGGAAGTAAGAATGAAGAACCAAACACTGAAATGCCATCTCGAATGGTTGTATACATCACTGCAACCACACACAACTATTCAGCAGAAAGTAGAAAACTTGGCGGAACTGATTATGAAAGAGAAAACACGAGTGGTGCAGATCATGGGAATGGAACCAGGTGTAATTAGAATTCCTATAAAAAGAGATCTGCTTGAATGGTACCTGCAGCATTCTGGAGAATTACAAACGAGTCTATTATCAACAGCTGCTGATATCAAAGTAGACTCTATAAAGTCACCGGAACTACAATGGGTGAGCTGAAATGAGTGGATTATGCCACATAAAAGAAGTGAAGTACCGTTAGTGGACGCAGTCACCGCCTTCACGGATGCAGGGAAGAAATCACGACGAGCAGCTATCACCTGGATGGAAGGAGTGGAATGGCATCACCACCTGCTAGAAGCAGCAGCAGGGGACTCACTACAAACGCTGGAACTGGCTGCGGTGGTTTGGGCGGTACTTAGATGGCAAAATGAGCGGCTCAATCTGGTCACGGACTCATATTTTATATGTTGCTGGAATTGTTACGCGCATAGAGGGGGCGAGGGTCCGGGATGTTAAAAATCCGTGGTTGAATGAGCTCTTACGCAGGTTGCAAACCGCTTTGCAACAACGGTTGTGCCCGTATGCTGTGATACACATCAGGAGTCACATGTGGACTCAGGGTCTGGGCGAGGGTAATCACAGGGCTGATCAATTGGTGGCCACGGCCGTGCCTCTCAATGACTTCATTAAGGCTAGGGAAGCCCATCACATGTTCCACCAGAATGCTAAAGGCCTTAAAAGTCAGTTTAATATAACAATGGAAGAGGCCAGGGGAATCATGCGCGCCTGCCCCGAATGCAGCCATCATGGACCGGGGTTGGGCATTGGGGTAAATCCGCGTGGTCAAGGCCCTTGTGGGCTCTGGCAAATGGATGTTACCCATGTTCCAGAGTTTGGCCGCTTGAAGTACCTTCATGTCACTATTGATACATTCAGCCACTTCATATGGGCAACTCCCCAGGCGGGAAAAAAGGCAGTCCATGTAATCTGTCACCTGACGGCCTGCTTTGCTGTAATGGGAGTTACTGGATGGCTCCGCAATGTTTTGCAGAGCTTGCTAATGTTTTTAGTAGTAGCTATAATTGTATTGTTATGTTTAAGCTGTATCTTATCGTATGTAAAACGCATGATAAATAAGAGCATGGGGGATGTCCTGCTCGCGCAAAAAGGGGGAATTGTTGGGAATTGGCTACGAGAGCGTGGACATGAGTATGGTTCTACTGACTTTGGTTCAGGCCTGCAACTGAGCAAGCAGGGGCTTCTGGGAGATTAGGCCTCAGGAGAGAAGTGCTGACTATGTGCTGGTAAGGCAAGGACACTCTGTCCTTGGCGAGTTTCGTAAACAACCCTGAGGGGATAAGGCAGGAAGAATGAAGAAGCTGCTTGCTTATCGATCGTAATCTGGGCTGGCCAGACAGAAGTTATCTTTCGAATAAACAACCAAATACCGTGGAATAAACAATCAAATACCGTTAGCAACCAATCATGAGCTCAAGTTTTGTAATATGCATGAGGCTAATTAAGAAATGTATAAGAAGCAAGCTAAAACGACTAATAAACGAGTCTTGTTGATGACCAACTGGTGTCAGCAGTCTCCCTTTCTCCTACACTTCAGGGCAAAGGGGTTTAGGGTATTGTTTAAAATAAAGGCTGGTTTCACTACCCAGATGTGTGCACCTTTGTTTTGAGTCAAAACACGTATTTGGCAGGGGGGCGGGGTGCAGCAGAGAACAGTCAGAACAGCTGTTTCACCCATCTACTTATATTAAGGAGCTTAATGTCTTCTTATAACTAACCAACGAGAAAGGCAGTGACAATACCCTGCAGCCTCAAAAAGCCTTAATTCAAATACTGTACAAAGGACTCAGAAATTATTTCCATTCAACGTTGCCTGAAATGAATGAGGAAAGATACTGAATACGCTGATATTTAGGGCAACTTGACAGAGGAGCTGAAATGTAGCCTTTTAAATTCTGCCTGCTATTTGCTGAACGCAGGCCTTTTTTCCCCTCTATCTGCACATACAAGGAGAGATTTTCAGCACAAATCCAGACTGCAGCCAGCTTGGCCTTGGGAAGGGGCTCCTACTCCTAAAGTTCTTCCATGCACTTGGAAAAATCCCACCCTTACTCAAGTGTACCCACAGAAGTTGGGGTATTTGCAAATAGCTAACAAGGTTTCTGCACACAAATACACCTTCTAATGAGGCAAGGATGATTAAGAGCAAAAACACAGATGCAAATTTAAAGGGTGCTTGACTATTATCTTTTGTGACTCCACCATAATTATTTTCTGGGAGTATTAATCATTAAAACAAATGGTAATTAGGAGGATGTTTCAAAGGCATAAAATCTTAACACTGGATTTTACACCTTTGAATACTCTCCTTAGTTTATTGCAATCTCACAGGAATCAGTCCCACATCTTTGAGACTTTGGCACAGCTTTCTTCTCTCTAATCACAGGATGAAGGGAAATGCAAGCCCCTTGAAATAACAAAGTTGGAAGGAGCAGAAATTGGAGTTGATACCAGTCTGGGCAAACCATTTGTTTTTAAGTGCATATCTCAAAATGGAAGCAGGACTTTCTACTTCTGTGCAATTTCTAACCAAGAAATGAAGAGGTAAGTGGCCATTCAACTTGCAAGGTCAATTTTATCATTTATGTCTGGGGAGAGAGGGCATTTAAAATTTTGGAGTTATGTTCACAAACTCTAACTTGGTCAATAGGAAAAAAAACCCTGTCAGCAACTTATGGGAAAGATGGTGGTTTTGATTTTCACTTGCACAAGTCTCAATAACACAGATTCATAGCTTTTATGTTTCTGTTGTTTAAGTGAAAAAAGAAATAGCTTTCTCATCAAGTCTCCAACATCCATGCTCTGTTCAAGCTATCCCTGCAAGCTTGATTTTGGTGATCTCCATTAAAAACAACACTCCTCCCATATTCTCAGTCCTTCACCTCCATTTCTTTATTCAAATGAATTGTACATCTTCCTATGAATCTAAACTAGCTTATCTGTCATTTCACACCAATAGTCTATCTTTTGCCCAGCAAAGCTTGACCACTAAATGCAGTCTGTGATTCCAATGAGATCATGATGCTGGGACCACACACAGATCTCCAGTTCGTCCTGCTTTTCCCCCATGCTTTGTGCATTGGTGTACAGGCATTTCAGGGAAGTAACTGAGCCTGCAGGTTCCCCAGGAGGGGTGAAAGAGGACCCTCTATAATCACCAGAAAAACATAATGTGAAGGCATTTCAAAGCATCAGGCCAAAATTTATAGATTCACCTGCTTGCAATAGTGCCCTAATTTACTATAACATCTTATACAGCAAGCTATAAGAGGTATTTTCTGAGAGTTAGAAACATTTGTTTAGAATTAATCCACTAATCTATTCTGAAGTCTTGAACCTGTCCTGAAAATTGCACATCCCTTTAAAAGCTGTCTACATCAGCAAGAATTCAGAGGCAGTGAAATACATTTATTCTGTTCTACCAAGCTAAACCATTTTCATCTCGCTAAACCATTTTCATCTCACTAAACCATTTTCATCTCTGGTCATTTTATAGGTGGTTGGAGGCCATGGATAAAGCATCACATCCCATCCACCAGGTAATGCTTTATTTATACAAGAAGCAGAATGTGTAAAGGAGACTGTGCAGCAGACATATATCCTGGGCACTGGGAGGCACAGGCAGCGACGTGGATGCTGCTGGGATGCGAATCAGCTCCAACCTAAAAGCCATAAACACCCATTATAGCACCGCAGCAGATGCGCTTGGCTGCCATACGGTAGAAGGAATCAAAATGTTCCCTGTCTAGATATCAGCATCTTGAAGCTGATTCAGAAACATAACTTAAAACAGGGGTAGCCACGCTGACGGGGGCAGGGTAGGAAGAGGGCTAAGCACAGTGGAGAGAGGACTCGCCAGCACGTGCTCCGTGGCATATTCCACCCCAGGTCAAATACTAGCAATTAAGGGTGTAAAAGGCTATATCTGCTTAGGTATTCCCTGTACGTCTGCCTTGGGTGCAAGCTACCTGATTTTTGAGGCCATACATTGTGACTTCTGGCAGAATATTAGAAAGTGGGTTTTTTGGAGTGGTTCTTTCTGGTATTTTTAAGAGATGAAAAACAGATACTGCAGCCAATGACCCTTGCGCATCGCTCCGTGTCTCATATAGCTCTGCTCCCTGACGGAGCCTGTGGCTGAGTGGCACAGCCAGGACTGCAACTTGGTGACTGCAACTGCAGAGGCATCTCGCGCAGCCCAACATGACACAGCGCAAACCAGGCCCAGCTTCCCCCCACGCTGCAGGGCTCATTTTGGTGGTTCCATGGTTAGGAACAACTCCTACGTTCAGAGAGGCTAAAGCTACCTCAGCCCTCCCTTTCCCAGTGAAGGGCCCCCAGAATTCCTATGCTTTTTTCCTAAAGATACACCCATCTCTATAAAAATAGGCTGCTCATCAGTAAGTTTTTAATAGCTACTGATCCAGCTTGTCGCTTAGCAGAAAGAACGTGAGGCCCAAATACAGAAGAGTACTCTCTATGTTTTTCTCAGAGCAATAACATCAATAAAGGAAAAAGAGAAACTGACTTAAAAGAAAATTAATAAAAAATAACAAAATTGCAAGTTAAAAAGGACACTGTATGTTAATGCGGGGGGGGGGGGGGTCATTTTACTTTAGTTCCTCTCTCAACTCAGGCCACATAAACAAGCCCTCTAAGCAGTATGCTGCTTTAGTGATAGTTTTCTAGACACTGAAAGGAAACATTTGTTGTTTCTCTAATACCATTTGCACTGGAATAAAGTCAGGCAGGCATACATTTCTTCAGCTTCAGTTTTCATGTGAGATTACCAGGGAAAAACATAATTCGTGCTCAAGTATATCTGACGTGGCAGTATTTCTTAAAAGCATATAAAGAAATCCAGATATTTTAAATGATTTATTTCTGCAATTTCAAGTACTACATGTGCCCAAGTCAAAAGAATCAAAATAAATAAATAAATAACCTAAGAGAGAAAACTAGGAAAAAGCCACACACAAAAAAAAGTAATTTTTTTTTTTTTTTTAAAAAAAACACAACACTTTCGTTTAACATGCAGAAAGTAAAAATATTTAAAAGTTAAATCTTTAAAAATTAAATATTTTTATTAAATTTAACTAATTTTAAAAATAATAAAAATATTTTAATTTAATAAATTCTTAATTTAATTTTATTAAATTTATTAATTAAATCTTTTTAAATCTTCTAAATTTTACTTTTTTAAAGATCTAAAGATTTTTAAAAGTACTGTAAAAAGGTCCGACTTCACACACACAAAACACAACATCCTTAGGCACAGTAAGTTAGCTAGTTTCTCCGCTACTGAATCTTATTTTTAACTTTTTATTTAACTTTTATCATTTTCATCTCCATCTTTTAACAAAGAACTATTTCGTTTTCATCACCTAACTTCTGTCCTTAATGAACATTATTTCCAACTAGTTCCTTCATCCTGTTTTTAACCAGACTTTGGCTGAATAAGCTTTTCTTACCCCTATTTTCTATACACTTCATTACTGATTTTTTAGAATAACTAGTGTATTGCAAGGGTGGGGGGGACTCACAACATAATGATTTAACAGACTAATACACTGATACTGTGGCACCCAGCAAACCTACAAGGGCATGAATATACCTTGAGCCACTCAAGTCATCTACTGCACTTCGCTGTAGTAAATCCCAGCAGGTTTCCCATTCACAGCAAAGAACGCAGCTAGCAATATTTTTTTCAGGTCTTCTCTCCATCACCGACTGTTGAAAATGGTGCAGTTTGAAAGCCGTAGTGGTAGTGGTGGTGGGGGGGGGAGGAGATATCAGATCAGTATTGGATTCATAAACAGTCTGTAGACAGTAGGTCCGATCGTCTTCCTAGGAGTGAATCGAGTTCCCAAATAGTGTGATCAACTATAAGCTTGACCCTGGCAATATCGGATTCACGAACAGTCTGTCAACTGTAGGTCCGATTGCCTCCCCCCAAACAAGTAGTCGAGTTCACAAACAGTATGATTTATTCAAATGCAACATTTACAAAGCAAGTTTTGGATGTCAGTACAGGAAATTCTCTACTAGAGCGTGGGGTTTTTAGCTAGCTCTGATGTACAAATGTGCAATCATCACTCACCCCAGAAGATGGGAGAGGGCTCTCAGTCTCGAGTCTCCTCAGGCGGCATCCTGACGCAAGAGGAGGAAAGGGGGGATCAGCGCATCAACTGATCCAGAATTTATGATGGATTCTTCCCTCCTCACTCCTTAGTCTCTTCAGGCAGCATCCCAGCGCGAGGGGAGGAAAGGAGGATCAGCCTGTCAACTGACCCAGGAGTTAGGATGGTTTCTTCCCCCTCTCCTTTTCATCCTTAGTTCACCCTTTATACTTTTCTTTACATTCAGGTGGAGCTTGAGTGACTAGAGTCATACTTAATATTGTTATTGATTGGTGAAAAAGTTTCTCGCTTTCATTTAAAGGTACAGTCAACCGAAAATCTAGAGCGCATGCTCAGTGAGGGGTGGTCGTACCTCGGAGGCGGGTAACTTTTGGGATGGAAGTATGGTTTTGACATTATAATGAGCAAAGTTCAAGCAAAGTTCATCATTTGCCACCTTTGCTGGCTCAGCACCGGACATGTTATCGTATATCTCTCATTAGACAGCCACTGTGTGGCTTATCAGCAGCCCAGCACAGGGAGTGCAACAGAGTTTGGCCGCGGTGCCTTCACTCCGCTCCATCCTCCGTTACTCCCTTTTGCAGCTGCGAGGAGGGCAGATTGCGTTGCCCAGGGAACCGTGGAGGAGCTGAGTCTGTGCGTACCAACCAGCCTGGAAGTGGCAACTGTGTAGCACCCCAAACAGGCCTCTGTAATGCCAGAGCTGTGTTAAGCCCTAGTTTTCCTCTCAGTTCCTGCTTTCAAACAATTCTTCCACACCGACTTGTGATGAGAGACAAACAACACGCACAAACAACACGCACAAACAACACGCACAAACAACACGCACAAGGTTTTGTTAGAGAGGCCTTTTAAATTTGAAGGAGAGGAAGAAATGCTTTAATCTCACATTGAGCCATTTGGTTCTAATTTCTACCTGATTCTTTGAACAGCTTTGAAATATTATTGCATCTCCTGACAGAACTTTAAGTTAGATGCAGAAAAGATAAAGCCATTACTTTAAGAAGAAAGAAGCTAGTCACTATTTGTCATCTTCAAGCATATGTTTTTAACCACAAAGTTGTTGACTTTCCAAGTTGCTCTGACAAGAAAAGCTAATTCCCTAGCAGGGGCCTTGAGTTTGTGTCTTTTCCTAATAGCGGGCTTGCCTTACTTTACTCCCAGAAACAATTAATCATGCACTTACCTTACAGAACCACACATGGGTGGATGTCACACTACATAACACGGCGCTGCTACCCCCTGGCTATCAAGAACTCTGAGTGCCTTGGACTCCTACACCAGCTGGACAGGAGCAGAGACATGTGGGTTCAGCACTACTGCATCCTCAAGGACGGCTGCTTGTACATCTATGCCACCCTCCGCTCCACACTTGCCCAAGGTATGGATGACTCCTGCAGTGCAAGTGACTGGTAAAGCAGGAAGGCTTCATTGCTCTTTCAAAATACAATTTTGGACATTCATTAAATCCTGAACAGCAAATTCACTCTACCTATGATGCAAAGGTCAGGGTATGGAAGCACAAACTTCACCTGTTCTCCTCATGGTCCTTTCTGCACCCTATGCAGCCTGAATTCCTTCCTGAACATAGCTAACCAGAACCCATATACTCTACTTCAAAAACAAACAGACTACTGTTTCCACAGAGGGACCTCACTGCTAGCAGCAGCCCCATAGCAGGCAACACACCCTCAGCATGAGGGATATTATTAACAAGTGCTGCTTCTTCCATGACTAGGCCCTTTCCATCTGGCCTTGGCCAAGAAGCTCCACCCAAGTGATAAGACAGGCTCAACTATGTGCAGCTGGAGATGCATCTGCAAGGGCTGCCTCTGATGCTTAGCAGCTGGTCTGTGAAAGCTGCCCCACTCACAAGGGAGGGCATCGGGCTATGCTTTGGGGACAGCAAAGTGAGGTTATTTGGGGTCAATCACAGTGATCCTGCAGCACAGGAGCTAAGTTTTAAATGCTGAGGAAAACCTAGAACAAGCACAACTCTGAGAAAACTGGAGGGTTATTTTTTTTTTCTTTAATTTTTTTTTTTCAAAAAGAAGAGGGGTCCCAGGGAGAGGGGATAGGTCAGGACCTGTAATTTCCCCTTCCCTGGCCTAAGGAAGTTGGCAGCCAGCAGAGTCAAAAAGGAAATGCTGTTTAACTTACTGCTTACCAACCAGTTTTCAGGTCAAAAGGGGAAATTTAGGGTTTATTAATTTTCCATATGATCAGGCAGGAGGCTTCCCATTTTATAGTCTTTCACATTTACATAGCACTTTTCATCTGCAAAAAGCCGTACACGTGAAATGACCAGTGATTTTCTACCCATGCGAAACTGAGGCTCAAAGATTTGTGCAAAGCTAAGCAGTGAATCAATGGAAAGGCAAAAATCAGCTATTATATATTTATGACATTCAAGCCCATGCTAAATATGCCTCTTCAGTGTTTAAACAACCTACGACATACAAATTCTTCCATACTGCAGTGTTTTCTCTCTTGCTATTGCAGCTCTTTGTGCTTTCCAATTTCACAAAAAATTCTCACTACCCCATACAACTATTCTATGTTAATTGCATTGTTAAGAGCATTAATTGGTTGCTTTTGTTATTCACTGAGAGAGTCAGAAAAATACACAATTTGAAGTCAGTAGCAGAAAATGTCAACTGCAGCTCATCAGCTCCACGGGTCTTTTTGGCTAAGCACCATATATGTGTAAAGTGAACACTGTTACAGTAAAGTGACATCTGAAAAAAACTGGCTAAACCAAAAATGTCATGAAGAACGAGGTCCATGTAATGCTTCTGCTTCCTAGTTAGCTGGTGTGGCCCTCAGCGGTGTTCCTACACCTAAGCGGGGCACATCAAATAAGGAGGCTCAAAGGCTCAACGCTGGGCCCAAGATTTTTTGTTTGTTTTAATTTACATCATTTTAGTTTTTGAAGGAAAATAAAAGCTAGAGATAAATATTTTGCCACTTAATATTATATGACAAGCTAGCTTATTTCTGGGAAGAAATCATTAAAATTATATTGCTGATTGTGTGCTGCCCAGAGTGAATGACTGGAAATTGGGAAGGCTTCATATGGCCGCTGTGCTGGAACTGCACATGCAAGCTGAACTGCCATATAGAATGCATATGGAGCCCACTCCATGGTGCTAATATTCTTCTCATCTAAGTCTCCAATTCATATTTCACTTTTTTTTTGATGAATTAGAAGACAGACTTAGATATCTATTATTTCAGTGTGCATAAAATGGTGGTCTAAAGTAGCTGACCATTAAATGAAACTTTCGGGGTTTATCTGAAGCAGCCTTGAGGTTTATTTGACTAAAATCAACCCCCTGAATCTTGGAAAGTCTTGGAAAGTTTTCATGACTGGAGTTTTCTGCACAAGTAGAACACATAGTGAGGCCACTCTGAAAATTCACATTTACTTTCCTTCTCAATCTTAACTTTTAGCATGGCATTGCTTTAACATAACTTTAAGTATAGCTATACTTCAAATAGTGATACAACAATGTCACTTTCTTACTAAACAGATTTCCTATTTCTGTAGTCGCATTAACACCTGCTGATTTTAGGGACTTAAAATGCATTTTTATAGCTCCATATTCCCATTATATCTGTCAAGCCAATATTGCCAAAACAGAATGAGCTGGAGTGAGTTTTCATCATGCAACAGAACAGTTTCTTAACTTCCATTAACTTGACAGTCAGATGCATCTGCAGCAAAACAAATGGGAGCGCAAGCATTACCGGAGGGGAAATTCAGTGTGCAGCAAAGAAAAGGTTAACCTCCTCTACGCTGCTTTTCTCCAAAGCCTGGGCCTTGCCTAAGGAAGACAAGGGGCAAGGCTGCAAGAATTCAGCTGACCTCACAGGGCTCCAATGGCAGCTCAAACCTGGCAGCTGAGGAAAAGGGAAAATTGTCTCATTTATAGACAGAACATACCTGAACAGGAAATTTCTTAGTCACCATAAAAATTGAATTGTACATTATTTTCAAGTCAATTTGGGGAATAAAGCTGAACTCTTATATTGTTCAATGTTTCACTTTACATGTGAATTCTGTAAAGTGGAAACACCTAAGGTAAGGAATCTGCAAATAAAATCTGTAAGAATTGTCAGGATGCTTGTAATTGACAATAATTTCACAAACGGTGCCTACATGAGACCCAGCGTATGCTTTTCTTTCTGTCCAGGTGGCCTTTATCTACAGGGCTATATTGTGAGTGAACAGGCTTTGGGCTCCGAGAGATCTGTAATTGAACTCAAACCTCCATCGGGAGAGTTTAAAACCTTCTACTTGTGTGCAGAGAATATGAATGAAAACAAAAGGTAAACTGAACTTTTTGTTTCTGCTCTGTTGCCTTTCAAACGGCGCGGCGACCTGGTTCAGGAACGGCACGGCGACCACCCCCAGGCCGCTCGGGCCATCAGCACGCTGACACCAATGTGGTGGACAGCAAATGGCATTTATTGATGGGTAACAAGGTGTTATATAGCTAAGGTTTACAACGTCACATCCGTCGGCTTACATCATAAACTAACACTATTGGCTATTAGCGGCCCTATCTTTCCGTATAGCGCGATATCTTCCGGCCGCCGGACCCTAACTATCTGCAACATTTCCCCCCTCCCTATGCATAACAAAACTAGCTAAAATATGACTATCTTATTGTGATCACTTATTCTTATTATTATCTTACTCTTACTTATTTTCATTATTACCTTATTCTTATTACTTACTCTTATTATTACATTACTCTTACTTATTATTATATTACTCTATTCTTATAGTTTATACCAATCTTAAAATTATATATCATAATACCACGGTATAGAAATAGGGTGCACCTTGGGATAACTTGGGGATAATACTGAGTGGATATATTCTTAAAGCCGTTGTCGGCATTCTACTAACATGATGTTAACCTTCTCTAGCCGACTCTTGACAAACGGCATGAGCTTATTCAATATACAGGGTCCAAAGATCAGTGTCATCATGATCATTGCTATCGGCCCTATCAAGGTGGATATCAGGGTGGTTAACCACAGCGAACCGGTGAAACAATTTTCGTACCAGCTGCGTTTGGAACAGGGTTCAATGGGTGCTGGTTAGCAAGGCGTAGCACTGAAAATTGGTGACTTTTGGTTTTGGAAAATTGGTTACTTTTGTACTAATTGCTCGAGATTGTTCGATCTGTTCAAGTACCCATTTAAAGGGCTGGTGTGACTCTACCTGTCCTATAGTGACAAGCTGCAAAATTAAGATAACGCAAAGGCATCGCGGCCCCCTCTTGCAGAGGCTGTTTTGTTGTTTTCTGGATTCGGTCGGTGTGGAACTCACAGGCTCGGGCGGGACGTCTGTCACTGGGGTGTCCGATGATCCGGTCCTGTGAACAGAAACTCACAATTTTCATTAGTTTTATTTTGAAGGTCTGGTTTAATAGACTTAAGCGGGCACCACTTGACTCTGCCATCTTTCCTGACAGCGACCTTTGGGTTGATCTTGGCATGGGGGGAGCGCTGCCAGCGAGTCCCCCAGCCAAGGGCAGTCTACTGCAACATGCCCTGCCTGGCCACATTTAGAACAAGCCATTACGTTGGCTATTGCGGTGTGAACAGCCACCTGAATTGGGGTCAGATGCTCTTCCTTTGCAACATGCTTAATCATGTCTGCGATACTTGCCCCTGCCAGCAATGATCGCAGGATTTCTTTGGTTGCAGAATTGCATTGTTGGCGTAAACATTCCGCTACGACCGGGCCTTTTGCCTCCGCAGGCAGGGCCGAAGAGTCGACCGCTGCTTGGAGATGATCTACGAATCGTGTAAAGCTCTCACTTTCACTTTGCTTTATTGAGGACCATGGTGATGGTCTGGCAACAACTCTACAGGCTGTGCGAATAGCTTCTCTGGCCGCACGAGTAGTTGCCATAACTTCATGGGCCCGCATGCCATGGGCCTGCGCCTGGGGGGTGATCATTGTTGGATCTGCACCCATTAACCGCTGCAGGCTGGAGCCGTGTAATGGATGATCTGCCCCAGTTACTTGGGCTAAATACTTTGTACAGTTGTCTTCCCATTCTTGTTTGAAAACGATCATCCCTGCTCCACCAAAGATTAGCCTACAAGTTTGTTTTATATCGAACGGGAGCATATCGTCCCCCCCAAAGATACCATCTATGAGGGTTGAGACCATGGCAGAATTAATCCCTTTATCTGCAATTGCTTTAACAATCGCTTGTACGTCCTTACATTTTATCGGCAAGTAGACCCTCTGTCCCGCCTCCGTCACCCGGACCGGGAACGCTAGCGCGGCCGATGGGGCCCAATCGGCACATGCGATCTTTATTTCCTTCCAGTCCGTGAGAGGGGTTTCTTCCTTTTGCGGTTTTTCTTTAATTCGAATGGGAATATTTTGGCTCTTAGTTCTCTGGCTCTTAGTTCTGTTTACCTTCTTTTTCTCCTTCCTTAAGTTTGAATCAGTTGTGAGGCACTCGTCCTCACTAGTGTCTGGTCCGGAGCCAGAGCCGGAGCCGGAACTCGACTGACTGGTCACTTCCGGGCTCTGGTACTTTTTCGTTGGGCTCCGGCCCCGCCTACTTCCGTTGCAGGCAGGCTGTTCCCCCCTCCTTGGCTCGCCCCGCCTCCTACTCACGGAGGCACGTTTTTTCAAATGGCCGCTCTGATTGGTTCTCAGCGCCTCACTCGGGCCTCCCTCACCTGTCCGGTCACCCCCACCACCTTTCTCCTCCTTGTTCTCCTCCCCCTCTTGTTTATCTAACGGTTCCCGTCTGTTCCCGCCGGGAGCATCCTCGCTTCCATCCTCCTTGTTGGTCCGGGAGCGTCCTCCCCGCCGGGCTGGTCCAGCCGCTCTGGCCGCCGTTCACCCGTCCAGGCGATGATCCCGGGTTTCAGCACCACTTGTTGTCGTTCAAGCGGCGTGGCAACCTGGTTCAGGAACGACACGGCGACCACCCCCAGGCCGCTCGGGCCATCAGCACGCTGACACCAATGTGGTGGACAGCAAATGGCATTTATTGATGGGTAACAAGGTGTTATATAGCTAAGGTTTACAACGTCACATCCGTCGGCTTACATCATAAACTAACACTATTGGCTATTAGCGGCCCTATCTTTCCGTACAGCGCGATATCTTCCGGCCGCCAGACCCTAACTATCTGCAACACTGCTCCTTTTGCCAAGAATTCAGGAAAGCAGGAACACTGCTTTAGTTTGGGAAGATCTAGCAACAACTTTTCATTCTGTTTCCACTTGTTCCCCACCAGATTTCCCTTTAATTCTAGCTTTAGTCACACTGCAGTACAATATGTTGGCACATGTGAGTCATCAGCTCTGTTATTGTGGATGCTGGAATTACAGCGGGGCTCAATTGCAGAGAGGAGAATTGCAGAAAGGAAGCTTGATGGGGGGCCTTCCACAACGGCGCGTGGGTGATGATGCCAAACAGAACAACTATGGTACCTTTCACTAGAGAAGCTCTAACTAATGAGAAGTACATCCTCCTCATCCCCAAGGGTGATTTTCTTCCAATAACGATCGCTGGAATCGAAAAAGAAAATTGGTCTATGAAATCATTTTCTAAAGGTGAATTCCATCATCATAGTGCAGCCAAGTTCTAAATGCTGTCAGTGGGAATTCTGCTTGTTGATAGCCTACTATAGGATTTGTGTTTTAATTTAATGAGCAAAATACAAAGCTATTCAGTGTTTTGGAAACTCGTGTTGAGACATGTTACAATTATACTCAACTCTTTCATTTCATTCCTCTCCCTAGTCCACTCACTATCAGCACACACAGAAACAGGACTGTACGAACACCATTTGTAACAGACGTTTCAAATGCAAGGAGAGTGCATATGTAATACTCGGAGACAGCTGTTGGTCTTTCTTCTAGGTGGATTACAGCTTTGAAAGCTTCAATTAATAAATGGCTACCTCTATACCAGACGATTCAAGATTTCATGAACAGACCACTGGAGGAGACAAGGATGTGAGAAGAAAGGTCATTTCCCTCTCAATTTCTGTTTTTCATTTAAAATTTCATGCTATGTCTTTTAATGACTCATCTCAAAAATTATCTAGCAAGGGGTAATCTTTAGCATTGCTATACATTCATATCTGTTGTAAGAATTAGTAAATAAAAGCAAAGCAATGTTGCCTTCTCTGTAGCGATTTTTATTTTGTGCTTCTACTCAACTCTAAGGTCCCTCTGCCAAGGATAAATTTACTTTGGCTTTACAGCACTGAACTGTCTTCAACATTTACCTGATGTAGCCAAAGCAGAAAGCACTGGATTTCAGCATATATATATATATATATATATATATCGCTCCATCTGATGTTTTATAGCTGCATCATTTTTTGCTTTGCAAACACAACCCTTGCAAAGGCTTCTGTTTTTTCCCCCGGCTGTTTCATATCTGGGTTTGCCATGAAGTTTCTAGAGGGTGCCAAGCTCAAGGTAGGGAAAGATCAAACTGATTGAGAGCGCAACATTACAGTATGACTGGGGGAAAGGAATAAATTTGTATGAATATTTTCTTTTATATTCCATATTAACATAAATTTTAATTTTAAAATGGTTTTGATTTGGCCATCTTCCATCACAGCACGTTACATTTATGGAGACAAATTGCTTTGGGAATCCAAGACACTGTTTCCTCCCAAGTTAGCAGTAAGAGACAGCATCATAAATGTTCATCAAGGACGTCAGGGTTAGACATCACTGGTAATTACAGCTGACCATGTACATAGTATTCTGCATTATTCTGTAATATTAAAATAATTCTCCCAATGAATCTGAATATTCAGTTTCCAAAGTTTCCAAAATAAGAATTAAAATAAAATAATAAAGATTAGTTCCAGTTACTTACTGAACCAACATGCTAATTAAATATCTCACCTTAAAAGATTTACAATTTAATGCTGCTGCGAAGTACAGAAAGGAACACAGAACTTGGTTACAGAGAAAAAAAAAAGCCAATTCATGAGCTTCTATTACAAGGCTGTGTTACTTGATCTTTTGTCAAAATCCTTAGACCTTGAAATCACTTGAACACACCAGAACCTCAGCTACTGTTTAGCTGTGGGAAGATATCTAAGTAACGGAGGCTTCCCAATAGAAGACGGATACGATGAGCCAGACTAAGACCAAGACGAAAAGATCGTGGGAAAGTCACCAGCTGGAAGAACACAGAAGTAGGAGAGGAAGAACCTGTAAACAAGCTTATCAGTGCAGAATAGAGGACTGTGTGCGAGCCAATCATGTAAACGTGTGCACCGATATCTACAGCCAACCTAGTACGGTAGAAGACGCGTGGACAGTAGTATGTAACCAATCGCAATGTAAGCGTACGCGTGGCTAGATGACTTAACAGAAATGTAGTAGATAAATAGAGTGCTGTAACGCGAATAAAGTGATTTCTGTTTGACTCATATTGAAGCCTTCAGGAGTCGTGTCTGGCCTCCCGCATTTAGCTCTTATTGTCAGCCTGAAAATGTGGACCAAAATGAAACTCCTTTTGCAACATTTGAAACTCCTTTTGCAACATTTCTAGTGCATCCATACATGTTTTGCTTGGGAATGCAACTGCTGGTTTTTCTGCAGACAAGTTTTGAGTTGTGGGGAGATGGCAGAAGTTTTCCTCCTTTACTTGGTTAATGAGCAGGTCTAATTTGACTTGAAATGCTTTCACATGTGAATACATATCACAGATGAGCTTCCCCTTTCCTTGAAGTTGGACATTGAAATTGTTGAGTAGCTCTGTTGCATCTGTCAGAAACGCAAGGTGCCATTTCCATTCTGCATCTTTGAGCTCTGGTACTTCTTTGTTTTTAGAAAGCATAAAATCATAAACCTGTGGAAGTAAGTCATAAAATCGTTTCAAAACTCTCCCTCGACTCAGCCAACGGACTTCTGTGTGGTACAGAATATCTTCATAGGCAACACTTAGCTCAGACAGAAATTCCTGAAACTGTCTGTGGTTTAGTGCATGAGCTCTAATGAAGTTAACACAAGAAACTACAATTTTCATGACAGAGTCCAGCTTCAGTGATTTACAACACAGTGCTTGTTGGTGGATGATGCAGCGTATGGCTATTGGATGTGAATGGTTGCGTTTGTCCATCTCTTTGTTAATGCGTGCAACCACTCCTTTCATGGACCCCACCATGCCAGGAGCACCATCAGTTGTCACACTGAATAGTTTACCCCAGTCCAGCTCCAAATCGTTCACAGTTTGGCAAACTTTCTCATAGATATCCTCTCCTGCAGTTGTTCCTTTGATGCTTTTCAGTGCAGCAAGCTCCTCTGTGACTTCGAAAGAATCATTTGTCCCACGAATGAAAATTAGAAGTTGTGCAGAATCACGAACATCATTGCTTTCGTCGAGTGCCAATGAGAAATAGCAAAGTTTTTTTGAGGAGTTTTGCAACTGCAGATTCAAATTTTCCCCCATTTCTTCAATCCTTCGTGTCATTGTAGGTCCTGAAAAACTCACTGTACTAAATAAATCCGCCTTCTCTGGACACATCTCTTTGGCAACAGACAGAAGGCATTCTTTAACAAATTCTCCCTCTAGGAATGCTCTGCAAGTGCGTGCTATGAGCTTGGCAACTTGATAGCTTGCTCGAAGTGATGATATATTGAGCTGCTTTTGCTTCACAGAAGTATTTTGCTGAGTTGTCAATCCATGTTCCAGTCTTAATATTTTATCTTTTCTCACTTGTCTGACCAAAGAATCATATTTATCTTTATGTTGACTTTCCTAGTGTCGACGCAAATTGTATTCCTGGAACACAGACACTGAATTCTGGCGTATCAGACAAACAGCTCTTTCTTTGTACTCCGTGAAAAAATAATCAGAAGTCCACTTTTCTTGGAATACCCTGCACTCGGAGTCAATTTTTCTTTTTTTTGACATGATGGTGCGCGCGCTTTCCACTGGTGCTGGCTTGCTTGTCCTGCCTGGGAGCTGGAGGGAGGGAGCTGGAGGGAGAGACGTGGGAGCCGCCCACCTCACTGATGCCGCCGCCCCCCTCCTCAGCCCGGCCGCGCAGTCCGGAAAGGGTGGCCAGAAGGGACTGAAGGAACTTTGCCGCGCCGGGGCTCTGGCGATTCGCCCGAGTTGGCTGGACCTCGCAGTCCAGAGGCTGCCGACTGAGCTTGCTCGGCAGAGGAGATGCCCGCGCCTCTCGCCTGCCGCGCATCGCATCGAGGAGGACGGGGCGGCGGCGGTGCGGTTTGTAGCCGAGAGGCGCCCCCTGGCGGGGGATGGGAGGCAGGTCGAGGACGAGGCGCTGGTTTCAGCCCAGTCCCGGCGGGTGCTTGGGGGCTGCGGAGGCCGGCGCGCGGTTTAAGTGGCAGGAAGCCATCTGCGGCTGCTTGGTTTCCCAACCCCCGGCGTGGAGCGGGGCGGGGCGGGCCGGACTGAGGATCCTGGGGGGCCGTATCCGGCCCGCGGGCCGTAGTTTGAGGACCCCTGTACTAAGCTCATAAAAATGAGGAGGAAGGAGCCAAAGAGAAGCTTTCATCCTGAGCTGAGGCTGGTTGCTCACCAGCAGAGTACTCTATGAGTTATTCTCATTTTTATATTAAGTGGCAGTAGGGCTCAAGGACAAGGATGTGAGCTGTCAGCCAGACATCTTGCTAGCACATGCACCTCTTCACGTTGTTAGCAGGGCTAAAAGCACTTGGAAAAAAAAAAGTATGGATTATTTTTCTGACAGTTTGTTCCGGCGGTGTCAAAATCCCCAGCAGAGGGCTTAAGATTTTGATCTTCATAAGCTATAATTACGTAGCTGTTTTTATGGTTATTCTTACTGGTATTCACACCACGTCTCAGGCACTATTTTCCAGGTTTATCCTGAGATTTCCTCCTGATCTACATGCATTGTCTAAAAGGATTTTTTTTCAAACATTTCCAATGTACTTACGAGTTCTTTCCTCTTTGTTTTTTTTTTTTTTTTACTTTCCTCTGGAATTTTAATTACATATGAGATCTAATGCTAATTGGATAATAGCAGTTATAAATAGCAGTGCATATAATTCAGTGTTCATGCATGTACTTTATCAGCTTAGTTCTGTGATCTCCTTTTCAGTAAGATACATTGCTTACCTTTTCATCTTCCATTGACTTATTTTGTTCTCTGGGTATTTTTTTTTTTCTGAAATACCCAACAAGTCAAGAATTATTTTGCAACTTTTTTTTTTTTTGGCGGGGGCGGGGGATGCACTGTTTTTTTGTGTTTCCTTTACACTTTAATCTGCTTAAAAGCTGTAGTTACATTTGAACGCTATTAGCAGTTTAAAAAACAAAACTAAAAATTCCATTTCCATATGCCAAGTGTTTACCAGGTACTTTCTGTATTACTGCAAAGTGAATTAAATGTTCATTTAACATCCAGTTGCTACAGGATTTGCCATGCTCAGTCAGAGCAGTGTTTATCAAATTGAGAGCAGTGCATCCTGAGCTACACCAGACAGAGGCTAAATAAATAAATAGCTAAAGAAATAAATGAATGAAGTTGTGCACAGCAAATTGTCTGTTCCTGCACACAGAGGATAAAAATCCTCCCTGAAGCTTAGAGCAATCAGCTTACACCTTCAAGCATGAGATAGGGTTCACTAAGCCCAGCATGAACATGACTGCAGGACGAATGTTAATCATGGGCACAAAATCAGCCAGGCCTTATAAATAAATAAATAAATAAATAAATAAATACATAAATAAATAAATAAATAAAAAAGAAAGAAAGAAATGGCCTATAGTGAATAGTGAATGGCCGTTTTCCTTAATCACGCAATTGTGTCTACTCAAGCCAGGAGGGAGAGTAAGGAAAGGACATGCAGGGTCCTCCTTTTACCCTTCACTATCCTGAGCAGCTCATCACAATACCTGTCACAACCTCTTGGTATTACGGGAGGCGCAGCTTCCGCCAACCAAGTGCAGGGAAAGGCAATAAAGTCATTTGGGATAAGGTTCATGTAGAAGAAAGTAAAAGAGCAGACTGAATCTCTTGGCCAGTGAAAGGGTAAGACCCTGGATAAGGTTGTTTGATGCAAAGATTATAGCTGTTTGTGCCTCAAGCATGCACTAAAGCTGCTAGAATAAGAGGTGGTAAGTCTGCTTAAATGGTGGGGGGGGAGGTAATTTTCTTTTAACTGGTAGGAGTTTTATTATAAAAACACACTATTTTGATACCATGCAGTTTAGGTTTAATTAAGTGCTTGTGAATGTTAGGCAGGCAGGAGATAAATAAGCAGACTGCCTTCTTTGATGAGGTAGGGTAAAGCTACATGCTTGAATGTTACCTCTGTGTTCTTCCTGGGCATCCCGAGCACAGCAAAAAGCAGAGTGCAGCAGCAGTGGCTCAATGAAGTATCACTTTTTTTCCAGTTTCCTCATTATTATGCTTGAAAGCTGAGAGCTTAAACCTGAAATGTGCTGAATACTCCAAACCCAGTCAGATACATGGTCTTGTTTGTGTTGAAACTTAAACAAATGACTAAAAATTTGGGTTATACTTCTGTTGCTTAGCACTTCACAGAATCCTACCTGTAACAGCATTTTCCATCCTGCTGATTACATCTGTAAGAGCGTTAATGAGAGTTAATCTATGCTGTGTCCTACATATGAGCGCTATAACATATGATTCTCTATAAACAGAAGCGCTTTGTTGTTTTATTTTTTAAAAAACAGGTTTTAAATAATTAACTGAAATGTTTTTGTTGATACCCAGAACATCAACAGGAAACACGTGAGGTTAAAAAGCACCTTAGTGGAGCTTCTTAAACACAAATGCCCAAGGACACTCCGGTCTTGTGCGTCAGTGTCATAACTTGCTCCTGGTGCATCCAGCCTCCCGGTTTGCCAAGAGAGACACGGGGCTGATAAAACGACGTCTGAAAATGCTTGCAATTAGTTACCATTTGTTTACTGCCTAATTGGAAAAGCTACTGTTTCTTTTAGGCAGTTCTGCATGAATGGAGAAAAACCTTCATGATCCCACTGCAAGTCAATGACAGAATTCAGAGAAAATGTTTTACAGCCACTAACAGTTACAGGTCCTGACCAGCATAGTGCAGCTCTAAACTTCAGGGAAAAGAGAAAATACGCCTCAAAATAAGCTTTCATCCTGATGTTTCTAAACTGCTCCTCAGACGAGGAGGAGGAGGATTAGGGCAAACACGAGTTAGAAGCAACGGTGGCAGCTTGGCTGTACCCTCAGGTGCTTGTTGCCATCCTCAGCCAAGGAGCGGATACACATGTTAAACTGCCACATTTTATGAGCCAGCAGAATGGATTGGGCACTAACTCCTCCTTCTCTCCGGTGCAAAATCAGCGGGCTTGGTTTAAATGGCTGCTGACACTTTTACTTTTATCTTCATGGAGAAAAATGTTGGGAGTAGAGCAATAAAAATACAATCAGGAGGGAAAGCTCTACCTCTGTCCTGAGATATGGAAGTCTTTCTTGCTCTTCCCATGGGACTGAGTAAGAAAAGGCACTCTTTGTTTGAATAAATGTTAAGAAAAGTGTTACTTTTTCAAGTCCTCAGGTTATTGAAGCAATGGCAATAGGATGTTACTATTTTTATACATTTCCCAAGTGAACTCTGCAAGGCAGAGATGCAAAAACAGGCTGGAAGTATTCCCCAGGAATGGTGAACGGATGACCCCCAGACACCAGACTGAAAGCTCAGTTTAAAAAAAGTGGCAGTATTTTTTGCAGTGTAACACATATTTTTCCAGTGTACACATATTTTGCAGTGTAACACAGCACAGTTTTGATTTAGCCACCAAAGAGACAGCCCCCAGCTATGACAACTGCCAATCCTGTCTTCTCCAAAGGCTGAGGGAGTTTAGACTTCAAACTGTATTTCACCTTTCAGATTCTCAGTTTTAGTCGCATTCCAGCTTCTGTTCCAGCTCTTTCAAAAGCAAGCGTGGAAGGGGCACCTGTGGGGTGAGCGCGATCCTGGCTGGCTCACATCAGCTGGGGGCTGGCACTGCTGCACGGTCACTGCGCTGCCAGCACCTCCTCATGGGTCACTTGTTTGCGTTCCAGGCTTGATATTTATTGCTAGACACATCTGCATTCAAGGGTTTCCTTTCACTGTGAGGGAAAAAAAAAAAAAAAAGATAACTATATTAACTATATTGAAAGGAGAACGCCTCCATTAGCAGAGTATGACATTCTGTCGAGAAGAAATCGAGTCATGTACTTGAAGCATGATTTATTCAGACGGGTTGCTGCACTCCAAACAGAGCTCTTTTTCTCCCCTGTTCAGCAGAAAATATGCACAAGGTTCTGCAGAGGGGAAGCCACAGAAGGTCAACACTGCATCTTCCACCGGGGCCTGAGTGAGACATGGTGGGGCCGTGAAGCCATTTCTAATAATAATCTTTGAAGGACACGCATGTGGAGAGGTTTGGATTTGCCTTTCTTTCTCCCAGGCCATGAAAACTCATTTACCACAAATGGAAACTCATTTTCACGGAAAATATTCCTGAATTTTCCGAGTTAATCCACCTTTACACGACACTAATGATGAGACCTGCATTAGCCGGAGTTGCAGAAAGGAAGAAAAAAAAAAAAAAAAACTGCAGCAAAGAAACCCTAGGACAGAAATGCAACTGCTAATGCACAGGCTTTGCTGCCATATGGGCGCTGCTGCCCGTTCCCTCTGCTGGCATCGTGCCCGTCCACAAGCTGACAAGCTAATTTTATCTGAGGGGAGGCAAGGAAGGATTTCAGCAGCATGTAGCATTTGGCATTTCATATTCAAGATGAGCTTCTCAAGGGCAAGTAATGCCAGCCAAGACAGATACTTCAGAACAGAAAGCCACATGCTGACGGAGCCAGGAAAATACTTTCCTTTTTTGGGGAAAAAAAAATAATAATAAAAAGTTGCTTAAACCTAAAAGTTTCATCATTTAGAAAAGTATCCCCTATTAATAAAAATATTCAGAAAAAAAGAACAAGTGATTTTTAATATATTAAGACAGTTAAAGGGTTTGAAAACTGTACTTTGTGGGTTTTTTCCTTTCATTTGTGTATTACATTACATTATTTTATATGCAGTCAGTAGTAGCTATGTATAACCTAACACCTATTTTTATAATCTACAACATAAGTATTTTCCTGGTTTTACATTGCTGAGAGTAGCTGTTATTTCACATCGGTTGAAATGGCTTGTTTGCATTGCTACAAATTGGAGTTACTCCAGAAACAAAAAATGGTTTGCAAAGAAAATTTGAACTGCAACCCCTAAATGCAGAATTCTGAAACAAGAGCACATGCAACTTCCTACTCACTAAGTCTTTAGCGAATTACCCTTTCTTTTATAGCTCTTTTCAAATATTGTCTTTCAACAGATTCAGTTCACTTCTCTGGGCATTGCTCTCCCTGGTAGAAGTAAGTTTTCCCAATCAATGCTGAGCGCACCTACCTGCTGCTCTCCAGTTGCCACAGCAACTGGAATTTCCCTGCTTGTCGGATACCCGGAGACCGTGCTTACAATTAGGGTGTTTTCTAGACACCACAAGACGAGACGAGCTGCACGAGCTGGGAAGCCGAGCGGACATCCCATGTCGCTGCTGCAGCTGCAGGCAGGCAGGGACCTGTATCCGTGGCCCGGGCGGCCCGAACGCCCTCACTGCCACATGGGCTCTTTGCCAACCCTCAGCCTCCCTTGCAGCGACGTTCTTAGATCCATCATCACTTGTGGCTGGGTTGCAAAGCCGAGTGCAATGTTCTGGGTTGCAGAAGGGATTCAAGAATTTAGAGGAAGAGCCACATGGCTCTGTGCAGTCCTGCTACAGACCTTGACACACTTAATCCTCCGCCAGCGAGAGGGTTTTGGCAGAGCTCCTGGAAGCAAGAGCTCCTGGAAGCTGATGCTGCCCCAAAGCCCCTGCAAAGGTGACAAGCTGCGGTCAGCGGTGCAGTCTGGCATGGCAGACGGAGGACACAGCCAGCAGCATGCGGCTTTTGGCAGCAGAGTCAGCAGAGACGCGAGGGCAAGGCTCAGACCAGGAGGAAGAGGCTAAGTGAGGTCTGTGGAGCGGATGGGCTTCATTAGCTCATCCTGGAGCAAACAAAACACATAGGCAGCTACTAGAGAACAAAAAGCTTGCAAAAGCTTCCCATGATGGGGTGTCCCTGTGCGGAAAATCTCGCTGTCAAGAACTGAATGTCCAAAAGGAGACAGAGGAGTCCTAAAACTTTATTCGAATAAAGGGAGAGTCCACCGGGCATATCCCTGTGGGGTCTCTCTAAATGCTGGGGGACGCAGCCCCGCTTTTATCCTAATTTCCCGACCGAGGGACGCCCTCTCCTTTTCCCCATTGGCCAAGGTACTCAGAAGTTACAGCCTTCCCGGCCCGCCTACACCGAACTCCGGCCTCCCGCCATCTGTTCTCACCTGAGCTCACCAACTCCTTTGTCCCCCTTGCTGAAGAATGTGGGGCAATTGCCCTGTTTCCCTCCTTTGTAAAGGCCCCATCTCCTTGCAGATGGCTCTTTTTGTCCTTCTGGGCTCATGGCTCCACTCAGTCTCCCCTCCCTTTGTCCTGCTCTTCAGCCAAACTGTGGAGAAACCCCCTTATTGATGAATACAGAAACTTGAGCATTCCGCTCAATCCCTCCTCTTTTTCTTTTTTTTTTTTTTTTTTTTTTCCTTTGGACAATATTTGTTTTTACAAACTAGCTTATTAACTAACAACCTGCGTTCAGTATGTCTAGTACCCATCAGTAGTCTTCATATCCTCCTGAACTCCCACAGACCCAGCAACCCAGAGTTTATTTTCCAGACCCACTCCCCGTCAGCGGTACAGATCAACTGAGAAGTCCAGGCTTCTGGAGTCTTGGAAATCTTAACTCTGGTGTGATGAGTCCATCCATGCTCAGCTGTCTTGATTGATGTACCAAGACCCAATCCCCTGGTTGGATATCATGGACAGTGAGACTTCAATGGTCCTTTCCGTCAAACCTGGTCCTTTCCGTCGGACTTTAGCGCTACCCGGAGGTCCTTTCCTTCAGACCTAGTCCTTTCCGTCAGACTATAGCGCTACCGGGAGGTCCTTTCCTTCAGACCTAGCCCTTTCCGTCGGGCTTAGCGCTACCGGGAGGTCCTTTCCGTCAGACCTAGCCCTTTCCGTCGGGCTTAGCACTACCCGGAGGTCCTTTCCGTCAGACCTAGCCCTTTCCGTCGGGCTTAGCGCTACCCGGAGGTCCTTTCCGTCAGACCTAGCCCTTTCCGTCGGACTTTAGCGCTACCCGGAGGTCCTTTCCTTCAGACCTAGTCCTTTCCGTCAGACTATAGCACTACCGGGAGGTCCTTTCCGTCAGACCTAGCCCTTTCCGTCGGGCTTAGCGCTACCGGGAGGTCCTTTCCGTCAGACCTAGCCCTTTCCTTCGGGCTTAGCGCTACCCGGAGGTCCTTTCCGTCAGACCTAGCCCTTTCCGTCGGGCTTAGCGCTACCGGGAGGTCCTTTCCGTCAGACCTAGCCCTTTCCGTCGGGCTTAGCGCTACCCGGAGGTCCTTTCCTTCAGACCTAGTCCTTTCCGTCAGACTATAGCGCTACCGGGAGGTCCTTTCCGTCAGACCTAGCCCTTTCCTTCGGGCTTAGCGCTACCGGGAGGTCCTTTCCGTCAGACCTAGCCCTTTCCGTCGGGCTTAGCGCTACCGGGAGGTCCTTTCCGTCAGACCTAGCCCTTTCCGTCGGGCTTAGCGCTACCCGGAGGTCCTTTCCTTCAGACCTAGTCCTTTCCGTCAGACTATAGCGCTACCGGGAGGTCCCTTCCGTCAGACCTAGCCCTTTCCGTCGGGCTTAGCGCTACCGGGAGGTCCTTTCCGTCAGACCTAGCCCTTTCCTTCGGGCTTAGCGCTACCCAGAGGTCCTTTCCGTCAGACCTAGCCCTTTCCGTCGGGCTTAGCGCTACCGGGAGGTCCTTTCCGTCAGACCTAGCCCTTTCCTTCGGGCTTAGCGCTACCCGGAGGTCCTTTCCTTCAGACCTAGTCCTTTCCGTCAGACTATAGCGCTACCGGGAGGTCCTTTCCGTCAGACCTAGCCCTTTCCTTCGGGCTTAGCGCTACCGGGAGGTCCTTTCCGTCAGACCTAGCCCTTTCCGTCGGGCTTAGCGCTACCCGGAGGTCCTTTCCGTCAGACCTAGCCCTTTCCGTCGGGCTTAGCGTTACCGGGAGGTCCTTTCCGTCAGACCTAGCCCTTTCCGTCGGGCTTAGCGCTACCGGGAGGTCCTTTCCGTCAGACCTAGCCCTTTCCGTCGGGCTTAGCGCTACCCGGAGGTCCTTTCCTTCAGACCTAGTCCTTTCCGTCAGACTATAGCGCTACCGGGAGGTCCTTTCCGTCAGACCTAGCCCTTTCCGTCGGGCTTAGCGCTACCCGGAGGTCCTTTCCTTCAGACCTAGTCCTTTCCCTTCCGTCAGACCTAGTCCCTTCCGTCAGACCCCTTGAGGACCCCCTCCCGGTCCTACCTGCGGATCCCCCGATCTGCTTCTCGTCTGTCTCCGGACAGTCTCGGGAACCCAATCAGTCTTCCGGTGCAGGCTGCCGTCGAAGGGAGTCGATCACCAAAAGCTATGGTGAGGCGCGCCGTCGACTCCAATCGCCGTCTGCCGTTCCTGGAAGGTGGAAGGATCCCGGACGAGCCCCCATTTGTGCGGAAAATCTCGCTGTCAAGAACTGAATGTCCAAAAGGAGACAGAGGAGTCCTAAAACTTTATTCGAATAAAGGGAGAGTCCACCGGGCATATCCCTGTGGGGTCTCTCTAAATGCTGGGGGACGCAGCCCCGCTTTTATCCTAATTTCCCGACCGAGGGACGCCCTCTCCTTTTCCCCATTGGCCAAGGTACTCAGAAGTTACAGCCTTCCCGGCCCGCCTACACCGAACTCCGGCCTCCCGCCATCTGTTCTCACCTGAGCTCACCAACTCCTTTGTCCCCCTTGCTGAAGAATGTGGGGCAATTGCCCTGTTTCCCTCCTTTGTAAAGGCCCCATCTCCTTGCAGATGGCTCTTTTTGTCCTTCTGGGCTCATGGCTCCACTCAGTCTCCCCTCCCTTTGTCCTGCTCTTCAGCCAAACTGTGGAGAAACCCCCTTATTGATGAATACAGAAACTTGAGCATTCCGCTCATCCCCAACACAGTCAAGAACCCAACCCCACAGCACCAAGGCACGCAACCAAGGAGTGCAGAAACAGAGGAGTGAGCCTTTTACCCTCTCAGAACCAAATTTCAGGGAAAAGGTGGAAATGGAGCACGGCAAAACACCACTGCAACAGGCTACGGCCTCTATCTCAGTGGACTATCCACACATCATTCCAGCAGGATCTGGGACTGGAAAAATAAAACCACAAGGCACAGCGGATGCAGGTCTTATCCAGCAGCCACTCAAGAGGCCCCTGTTTAAATTCAGCACTGAAGGGAAACCCGAGCACAAGACAAGTTCACCCACACACACCCAAAATAAAAAGGGAACAGTCAATAGTAAAGGTATTTGCACTTTTAAATAGAGATAATACTGCCTTTATTCTGTTTTGTCTGTCTGATCCATTTATATTTTATGCTATTTGCAGCACAGAACATACTTATTAGTCACACACAGAGAAGCTGGCATGAAAGGCACTGGTGCCATAAAACAAATAGGGAGACAACAAGAAAAAGCAAGAAATTGAGAAGTAATATTTGTTTGTACCACATACAGTATTTCCTCACCTCCCCCTCTATCCTCCTCTCCCCCCAAAAAACCAAAAAAGATTAAGCTAGAAATAACCTACACATTACCTAAAATACCTCTCTATCACTGTTTTAGATCAAAAAGGATTTCAAGGATCAAAAAGGCCATTCTGCGAGTGACCTGTAAGAAGATTATGCTGAGCAATTGTTTGTTGCTCCTTTGCTCCTGAAGACAACTCTGGGAAAAGGAAAGACCTCCCACACATTTAGGGGGGGGGGGGGAAGGAAAAAGTTCCAGGTGCTGATTTGCTGAGGCGAGGATTAACTGCAGGAAGCGATAAGACGAAAGGTTTTCTCTTGAAGACCCTGCTTGGATTGTCGCATCCCTCCCTGATCTTTTCTAATCAAACAGCCGCCGTGGTGGCTGCAGTGCTGCCAGCCGTCCGAGCAGGACCCTGTCAGAGTTAAAAGCATGAAATACCAAGCGGAGCCATAGCAGCCTTGCATGCGCAGTGCCTCAAGGACAGGAAAGGCACCGGGACACGTCCACGGCCTTCCCTAGCGTGCCTGATTTACAAGCACAGATTAAAGCGTTTTCCCCTGCCACGCGCAGTGGGGAAGCTCCAACACAGAGTGGAGAGGAGAGCCACTCTTGGAGACTCAGGGAGCGAGGCCGGGGTGAGGCAAGCGCAGGGTGTCGAGTCCTTGGAGGAGACGAATTTTCAGGGATTTGGAGGTGATGGGGAAAAGCAGGAGGCAGAGGGATGGGGCCCAAACTCGTCGACTGCAAAACAGCAAGTACCAGCCGGATACAGTGAGATGAGAGGGAACAGCAAAATGGAAGGACTATTGGGAACGGGAGCGAGAAAAGCCCATGTCAATGGAGACTTGCTGGAACACAGGGAAGATGTCAGGAAAGGCATCCAAGGAGGTGGCAGAGCACACAGAACTATGGGATTTGAATCCTGTAGCAGAGCTGCTACACGTGGACAGAAGCAACAAGGCTGACCAAAGTACAAGAAGAGCAAATAATTATAATTATTATATGTGCAGAGGAGATGTCTGGGGTACTCTCTTTTGACAGATCCTCCTGGGTTGAGGGATCCTGTCTTCTCTGTATGGTGATGATTTCTGCTAGCACCTGAAGAAACTGCTAACCTAGAAAATCTCCTCAAACCTTCCTCTGTACGGCAACTTTTAGAAGATCACCATTAAAAACGTAACCTATTTAAGTTAAATAGGCTAGCTCACTTAAATAGCCTCTCACGGAATGGATGTGCAAAACCTTATTTTGGCTTCCAGGCATCCTTGGAGGTGAAGGCCCCGGGGCGGCAGCGGGACGGCACCACTGGCTATGATGAACCCAGCCGCAGCCCACGACCCTGCTCTGCGGTGCAGAGTCACCCCCAGTCACTCACACCATTAAATCTCGCCTGCACACATGCTCCATTCGCCTGCTCTGCCGGCGGTGATTCATCGGAAGCGCTTAGCTGCGCTATCTCCCATTGACGGATCATGCCTGGTTACATCATTCCCTCAAGAGCTCCCTCGAAAGAAAGAGTTTGTTTGCAGCATGGCAGCTCCCTTCCTGAAGATGAAACACCAGAGTAAGCTGCCTTAAAAGCACAAACAGAAAGGGGTGGGAATTATCACGGCACAATTTCTACATCTGTCATGTCAGAAGGCATTTTCACGTTCCCTGTCGACTTTTATACTAAATGTATTTCAGAAAAAAAAAAAAGGCAATTGCTCTATCAGATGCATATTTTTAAAGATGATAGCAGAAATAGTAAGTCTGAATTCCACCTCTGAGCCCGAAACAAGCTAGGGAAATTGAGAACTCTGCTATGTGCTGTAGTGATTGGTGAGCATTTGACCTTCCACCTTGTAACCAGAAAAACTAGACTACAACCAGGGAGCGCCCCTTCCTCTGGCTTCTTCTAAAGATACCAGCAATCAAATCACAAACATCAAAGCACAGAGTCTTTGGTGGGTGTCCTGCAGGGGGAACGTCAGAGAAGGAAGAAGAGGAAAGTAAAACTAGACTGAGAAACACCTACCACTCATGTATGATTCAAGCTGCAGACAGCATCCCTGAGGGGCTGAGAATGTTTCTTTAGCTGCACCATCGACGCAGCTGACCTAGTGCTGCAGGGTTGCACTGTTCCTGGAGACCACCTAGCAGACAGCTTGAATGTGCAGTCCCCTCATCGGTCTGGCTGCCGCAGAGAGGACAGCAAGATACTCTGAAAAGTCTCTAGTCACAGCCCAAACCTGCAGGACCACAAAGCTCTTTCACGATGTGCTGAAATCATCCCCCTTCTCCGTGCCCTTGGCCAAGGTCATTGGTTTCCCTGCAAATTTTGCCATTCAGTGAGTTAAAACTAGTTGAGCTGAAGTGTCTCACCTTAGATTTGGATTTTTAGCCAATGGCAGAGATAAGAGACTCTAGAGAATTTCCCTTGCCATTTTTTTTCTTTCTAGTAGGGAATCCAAAGATTTCCTTTCAGCTGAAGCAAGGGATTGGTTTAACATAGTCTAGTTCAATGCAGTAGGACAAGTGCCTTAAAATCATTCTGTATTTTCCCCTAATCAATTACTATCGCAGGTTCTTTTATAATTGCCAGCCATGCTAGAAAACCTATAACATAACAATTCTATTATGCTATCCCCCAAGTCAACTGTTCTGCAAAATAAAAATTTTGTATGTGAGTGGGTACAGGTCTATATATAGATACATCTTGTATACATGACCCAGAAAAAAGCCAAGGACTTTAACGGTGTTCAGATCAAGCCCAATATACAGTTAGACTGACACCATTTCCATATGTTCTGATTGAAAACTTTAGATAATATTTCCCTTCCCACTGCACGTATCATATCAACAACATTATCTTTATTATTTACTTTTTGAATGGCTTTTTTTTTCCTTGATGGCAAGGCAAGCACCATGGCAGGAAACAAAAAACAAAACTGAGAAATCAAGAAATTAAAAGCTTGTTTTGTTGTTGTTTTAAAAAAGATCCTCAGTTTGTAGAGCTCCTTATCACATACCAAAACACATTTGTTGGTGCAAGCACCAATGATAGCAGCAGAGGTCTGGAGAGAACAGTATTTGCTCATTAGCAGCTCCTGCAGACTCACAGGAGGTGAATACCTAACAGATTGCTTTTCTCTGGGATCTACCCAGAGCCCATAGCCAATGCTCCTCTCCTATTGCTTTGCACTCTTGCCAAATGAGTGACAGCTATTTTAAAGATTTCTATGACAGATGCTTCGAGCCAGGTTTTTGGGAGCACTGAGTACCCATCCCCAGCAGGAATCAACAGGAGCTGCAGGCACTTGGCCTCTCTAAAAGGCAGAGCTATAAATTTCACTAGACATTCTCACTGTGCCATTATAACAAGCTAAAGTAGGTCACAATTTCTACCTATAATGTTGTCAGTGACCTTCTATTATTATGTGTCATTTCCAGTCTTGGCATAATATCCTTGTTTCCTAAGAGGCCGGATTTACTGCAGTTACCATTCAGAATATATACACACGCGATATATTTACATATCTATTAAAATATACATAAAATCATGAAATAGAACCATACGGGTTAGGAAACCTTGCTGGAATATAAATATGCTTCTTTGCAAGCTTAATTATCATATACCCCAATGATCTTGGGGTCAATTGATGTTGAACTAAGGTTTCTACCTTCTTCCCACAGCTCACTTGAATAAAAATGAAAAGCCCCAAGCACCCGAAGCATCCTTTCCCCTGTGATGGGAAAGCCTCAGCAAAGAACATTTTTCAAACGTCTAAACCAAGTAAGATTTTTCTCTACCAAGTAAGATTTTTCTCTCCCAAATTGCCCACTTGAGAGACTCTTACTGTTCCACAAACATCTTGTCCTCTGGCTGAAGCTCTCCTAAATTAACCAATGAAACCTCCGCAGGAGGAAATGAGTAGGAAATGAGGAAGTAGGAAATGAGGAAATGTGCAGCTGGTAGAAGGGCTGGCAGCAGAATAGAGCGATATAGCTTTGTTTTTCCTTAAGTTTAGCTCCTGTATCATTAAAGCCAATGCTCATTTCCCCATTGATTTGAAAGTATGGGCCAAACCATAAACGGTTCTCATACTCATTTTAAAGAAAGTTTTCTTTCCAGGGCCAGATAAAAACAAGTTGCACAACTACAATATCAATAACATCCTGGATTCAAAACTACTTGAGAAGTGTCAAAATGTTAAGAACTACTACATCTTTCTCAATGCCAACATTTTCTTCCAAAAGAGAACACAACTCCTTATAAGCCAAAAAATGCAGAATGTCTGAGAGAAGCTTCAGAGAGAATTAAAGCAGGAAGCAGACAATTGAAGGTTGTCAGATCTCATAATTTTATTCACAAATCTGGTGATATCCGAGGAAATGTATATTATATCTTAAGAATATAAATAAGAATATAAAAGATCTCAATTCTTTTTAGTTGAAAAAATAAAAAGGTTTAAGATGACAGGAGAAAAGTGAAAACACCAAGCATATCACAGGGCTTCTAAAACCAGAAAGCAAACAAAAACATTCAAATATAGTAAAAATAAGATTTGCATATCAATTTTTTCTAACAGTTTGGGCTGACTATTCAGGTTTCCTTATCCAGTTTCTAAGTTAGCTAGATAGTCAAGAAGACAACCTGTCATCTCCTAGAACATGGCATAAAGACTCCTGTGAAGCCACCTTTTCCTTTTGCTAGTGGGAGTTTAGGTCCCAACTCAAGAGCTTAACTTCCTCCTTGGTTTCAGCACTACTGCCTGTGAGACCCAGGCCTTCTCCAGGAGGCCAGAGTGAATAGCAATTTCTTTAAATTCATAAAAAGAAATTTAAGCAGGAATAGATTCAGGCCTCTGAATTTCATCCTATTACAACTTTAAATAATCATCCTGCAAAGTTTTCTTCCAAAGTAATGCATCTTAAAATTAATTCCCCTGAGCATTTATAAATCCTCAGTCTTTTTTTTTTCCTCCTTTCCTTTCACAGATAGCCATTTAGCCTTTGAAGATGTTTTAAAGAAGGCTACTTTCAGTGCAGGCCTACGCTGCTGAAATGCCCCAGGTCTCATCAGACTGATGGAAAAAACATCTTGAGATGCTCCTGTGCAATAACTGATCTAATTGATGAGGAGTAATCCAGCCTTCTAACAACCCTCCCCAAATGTTTAATCATGGATTCAATTTTATGAAACACAGCCCTAAAACATGACTATGTGTCATAGAATTTACAGATATTGTCTTTTTATAGATCATCTTGTCCCACCTGCATTCCCTGGAGTGATGAATGATTGTTTGTGTGTGTGAGCGCACAGTTCTACTTTAAAATGATTAAATCAATGGCACTGCCACCACTTTTACGTGATGCTTTATCTACCAATTTAACCGACAGCACAATCTGTATTTCTTCCTCTGGTGCCAAACTTTTTTCACAACCATCTCTGATTCAAAACTACCTCTGAAATGCTATCAGCTGAACATGGAAACAGCCTATAGAAATTAAAGCAAATTAAATTTTATGTAAAATATTAATATAGAAAGATAGAAATCTTACACTGAGCCAGTTGCTTGGAGGCATAGCTATTCTGGATATCTTCTGATTTTCCTTCATAAATATTTTAAGATGTTTACCTCAATTAACATGAGAAACATTAAATCATTTAACTAAGGCAGAAAGATTGAATCTTACATATACTGCAGTCTTCACCCCAGTCTATATCACTCAGCTAAAAAGCTTGGGGCTAGATATGCTAGTGCATTATGATATTATCTCTCCTCCTCTATAATTTCATCCATTTGCAGCCTATAATTCACACAAGTGAAGCTCTACACTGCAATATTTTTGTCCAGAAATGGAATGCTAAAAGCATCTCCGTACCTAACACTATTGTTCAACATTTTTTGAGAGTTTTGAAAAACAGGTTAATGCAAAGCTCTGCAGCAAATCATGCCCTACTCAGTTTTTCATAAAGAGTTCAAGCTGTTAATGCTATTTGCAAAGTTCTTGCATATTTTAGCACTCAGGTTTCCAAGACATTTACAGAAATAACAGGTCATCAGGTGCTGAACAAGGCAACAGTCTAGCGAAAATGAAATTGGGCAAGAATTTTACCACACATCCTACTTGATATTTATGCTGGAATACAGAATGAAGCTTGAGCTTATTATTATTATTGCAAATAATAATAAAGTAACATTACAGTATAAACATTTATTGTTGCTCAGGTAGCTTCCTGCATCAGGTTTTGTCAAAGAACCCTATGAAATTCCACCAAATGCCTATTGGCACTGGGTAGAGCTGCGGGATAGCACAGGAGCACCGGGGGATTCGCACTCAGTACTTATTTGAATGTCATAAAGCATTCAGCTTATTATTTTATTCCCCCAGAACTTTATTTTCTCCGCTAAGCTTATAAGTTTGCAAACTTACACACATAGCCTCAAGCTCCTCTTTTCTCCCTTCTCCACTGTCCAGCTCCAATCAGAGCGTTTTGCTAACGCATCCCACCAGCCTCCTTATCCCCCAGAGACACCTGGACGCATGTTTTCTAGGCACGTTTGAGATCAGCACACTCCTAGCCCTCTCCTGCACGTCTTTGCTTCTCCTCATGCTGAAGCCCTACATTATTTCCTTCTTCCTACTCCTGCAGTACTGCCCCAATGAGGTTTTCTTTTTATTACTTCAACCTTCTCCTGAGACATCTTTGTGGATTCTCCTGTCAGCTCTCCCACTCCTCCTTTCCCACAGGAAAAGAAAGTGCTGTGCAGAGCTCACCATCTCTGTCCTCCCCCTCGTTCACTCCAGACTAATTCTTCAATAAGTACCACCAAGCAGATGTAAATTCATACAGCCATCTCCTAAAAATGGACCAAATGCACTCAGTTAATTCCCTTACCTTTCCTTTTGTCTTCAATAAAGTCAGCTGATTCTTGATCTTTTTCTCTACCGAGTCTTCTCTCCTTAGGTCTTCTCATGTGGTCTAGATAATTCTTCTGCAGGGCTGCCTTGATGCCATTCTCTACCGACCAAGCTACTAAAGTTAAGAGTAAATTAACATGGATATAAAACAGACTGGATTCTGAGACACCAAGTGAACAGTCTCCTCCTCAAGCCATCCCATAAAAAACACCCAAGAAAAGAAGGTTCAGAACTTCCCCTGATGTCTCAGAAGAAATGAATCTTAAACTACTGTCCCGCAACCAGAGCGCTGAGCAGTCAAATGAAACAACCAGAGGCAGCTCCTGATGGGGCAGAGGAATTGAGAATGGTCCCTCATGTGCTACGTGGAAAAACCGAGGTAATTGTAGATTGACTGTAGATGGATTGAGTCATCTCCTTGAGGCAAGGAAACATAGAATCATAGAATGCTTAAGGTTGGAAGGGACCTCTAGAGATCATCTAGTCCAACCCCCCTGCACACGCAGGGTCACCTAGAGCACGTGGCACAGGACTGCATCCAAGCGGGTTTTGAAGATCTCCAGAGAAGGAGACTCCACAACCTCTCTGGGCAGCCTGTTCCAGGCCTCTGTCACCCTCACTGTCAAGAAATTTTTCCTTAGGTTCCTGTGGAACTTTTGGTGCTTCAGTTTGTGGCCATTTCCTCTAGTTCTGTCAGTGGCCACCAGTGAAAAGAGGCCAGCACCATCCTCCTCACTGCCTCCCTTGAGGTACTTATAGACACTGATTAGATCCCCTCTCAGCCTTCTCTTCTCCAGGCTGAACAGGCCCAGCTCCCTCAGCCTCTCCTCATAGGGCAGATGTTTCTCCTGGGCCTGGAACATTTTCCCCAATCGATAACAATATTAAGTATGACTCTAGTCACTCAAGTTCCACCTGAATGTAAAGAAAAGGATAAAAGGTGAACTCAGGAGGAAAAGGAGGAGGGAAGAATCCATCATAACTCTGGGGTCAGTCGATGCGCTGATCCCCCTTTCCTCCCCTCGGACTGGCGCGCCGCCTGAGGAGACTCGAGACTGAGAGCCCTCTCCCATCTTCTGGGGTGAGTGATGATTCCACATTTGTACATCAGAGCTAGCTAAAAACCCCACGCTCTAGTAGAGAATTTCCTGTACTGACATCTGAAACCTGCTTTGTAAATGTTGCATTTGAATAAATCATGCTGTTTGTGAACTCGACTATTTCTTTGCGGGGCGATCGGACCTACGGTCCACAGACTGTTTGTGAATCTGATACTGATTTGATATCTCCTCCCCCCCACCACCACCACTACGGCTTTCAAACTGTAACATTTCACAAGCAGGGATTTTGGAAGTCTTTTTTTATGCAGCGTATGGCCTTTCTGCTCTCTTCTTGTAAGTCTTCCTAAAGACTAAACTTGCCCTTTTCTCTATTTGTCCAGAAAACAAGGTTATTTATGCTGAAAGCACTGAACCATTCAAAACCTTCCCATCTCCAGACAGTAACCTACAGACAGCACCTACATTTTGAGCCATTAAGCAATAACCTTTCTCCACTTGCTCCTCTGTTCTTCCCAGAAGAACAAAAAAAACCCAAACACTTAGAAGAGCAACTTTAGAAATAGTTTTAAAAGTTTGGCTGTTAGGTGTTCTGTTTTACACTCTAGTAGCCCCCAAGCAGCAATTTAACAGCCCCAGCACAGTAAACATGCTCAACAAGAGCTCCTGCATCGGGAGTAGCTACAAACGTATACTTGAAACAAAGCAAAAAGAGAGAAGACACTGAAATAAAGTATATTAAAAAAATGAACATGCCATCCATCAGTTCACCAAATTTAAGACTTGGCTCAGCAGCCCAGCCTTTGGGCCTTAATTACAAACCTGCTTTGGGGTTAAGAGCAGATTTGTGTCGCTCCCTTGTATTACTGCTACCTTCACTCTTTTAATGCTCAGGAAGAGACCTAGAGTTCATACGACCAGCTCATTTTCGTCAACGTCTTCTATTTTCCAAACATACTAAGAGAGGTTACATTTTTAGTGTCCTCATTCTCCTACACAGCAAAAGACTCCACAACAATATGTATTTATATCACCCTTTTTATTTTTTCAGCCAGAAATACAATTTCATATTTCAATAAATAGTTGTTGCCGTTCGCTGTCTCCGGCCGTGCAGTCTCCAGACTCAGCTCTCGGCAACGTAACATGTTCACCCAGAGGTCGGGCTCTCCGGGGTCATCCTACCCCACTAGGGGACAAACCACGTAACACCAATATGGTTGGAGTGCCATTTATTGTTTACTGCTCACTACAGTTATACTCCTTGCGAATGCGGAAGCTTACTCTGCCACCAATTAGCAACAATGTTACCTTATATGGCTATGTACTGATTCTTTAAGGTAAGACAGCTGACTCGCCTTAATCTCTGCTGACCCTTTGCTTTCCGTAACATCGCGAGATCTTCCGAGCGCCAGGCCCTAAGCCTAAGTCAGGCCAAGTCAGCTTATGTCAAGCACGAAGCCATATTGCTATATCTATATAACCGTCCACATTTCCCCCTCCCCATGCAAGCGTTTATTCAGTGTCTGCTTTTTGCGTTGAGGAATTAACAGAAATTGTAATATGTGGATGGTTATTAATTGTCTTATACAGCGTAAAGCACAGCTAAGCATCACAGCACCTACTATTATGATAATACAGAGCATGATTCCTGTCTTAACTATAGATTTTAGCCATCCCCCTAGTCCGAAAAGGTCTGTGAGTCCATCCAAACCAAAAACCCCAGATCCTCCTGTATCTTTTTGGTGTGATCCATCAGCTGTTGGATTTGCTGATGTATTGCCTTAGAGTGATCGCTGAGGTCCATGCAGCACATTCCTTCAAAGTCTTCACATCCATGCCCATGCACCAATAACAAGAAGGCTATTGCTGCTCTATTTTGTAGTACAGCATGCTGAACTTGCGAGAGGTCAAGCGCGAGCTCAGAAAGAACCAGGCTGGTTGCATTAGCCTGCTTTACTGTCCAACAGGCCAGATTGTTGAGGTTTCTTGTGTGCGCGCGCAGCTGCTGCTCCTGGTACAAAAGGAGACGTAAAGAAAGACTCCCACCAATTCCATAGTTTTACGGTGTCGTCGTACTGTTCTGTCAATACTGCACTACCTGCTTCTCATCGGGTCCTCACGCACTGTGTTGCATTTGGGTGAACCCAAGGCATAGCCATACTGACCTGTCCAACTGTACATGGCCCTCCAATTGTTTTGGTGGGGTCCCCATTCCAAGCTCGGTTACCACAGATGAGGAAAGAGCCCAGACATTCTGTTGTTGCACATAGTGATGGTTGTACAGTCTTGGATCTTTTCAGGACCCTCCGTCAGTCATCTTGATCATTATTAGAAGGAAGGTTATCATCACTCCAGCGCGCACCTGTGTGAGATAGATTGTTCTGCTGTTTTGTTAGTCCCGGTCTAATACATCGTGCTGGAACCCATTCTATTTGATCATTCAACTGCACAGCTGCATATCCCCTTCCTAACAACCTCAACTCCCAACCATCTTCCCATTCTGCATTTCCAGGAAATCTTACCTGCACCTTTGACAGTGGTCTTTTATCTTTTTCTCCTTGTCCGAAATGAGCGCTTATAGGTGTTACTGATTCTTCCCCACAGCAAGGGTGCTTTAACACATAAAGGGCTCGACTTAAAAGTTTTTGCTGTTCTTTCTGAGGTATGCCACCTGTATATCCTTCCCCCTCCCCAAGCCGAGTTAACTGCTGTTTAAGAGTGCGATGCGCGCGTTCAACAACAGCCTGTCCCTGACTATTGTAAGGGATTCCGTGTTTCAATCGGATGCCCCATTTTTCCGCCCATGCTTGTGTTTGTCTAGATTGAAAGCAAGGGCCGTTATCTGTTTTAATGTGCTCGGGCGAGCCCATGACCGCAAAACATGTGGTTAGATGCCTGCAGACATATAGGGCCCTTTCGCCGGTCTGCGCTGTGGCCTACATAAACTTAAAGTAGGTGTCTATGGAGACGCGGACATACTTGAGGCGTCCAAATTCAGGTACATGTGTGATGTCCATTTGCCACATCTCTAATGCCTTTTTGATTGCTTCACCGAGCGCTTCCATTCGAGTTTGAACACTCTTTTTTGGTTGCATTGCTAAAAATACCCATTCCAGAATGATAAAGCGATGAGTGTAATGATAATTGTCTTCTCCCCCTTTTTTCTTTTGCCACTGCATGATGAGGGCAAACACCGAGATTGGGTTGGAGACGACCATGAGGCGTATCGGAAGCTCAGAGCATTGCCGTCCTGCCCACCGGGTGGAGATGAGCTGTCTTAGGCGATGGATGCATTGTTCCTGGATATCGGGGCATACGTTTACATGATCGGCCTGCACACAGTCTCTATCCTGCACTGATAAGCTTGTTTACAGGTTCTTCCTCTCCTACTTCAGTGTTCTTGCAGCTGGTGACTTTCCCACGATCTTTTCGCCTTGGTCTTAGTCCGGCTCATTGTGCCCGTCTTCTATCGGGAAGTCTCCGTTACTTAGATATGCTCCCACAATTTCCCCTTTTTTCACTGATATGATGTATTGAGTAGGCTATATGGATTCAAGCTTGTCCAGTTGCTTAGAGGAATACCTAACACCAGTGCATCAAATTGATCTGCTGTCCCACAAAGCCAACAACTCTTAATTTGGGTATAATTAACAATATGCCTAAGAAGCATAACATATCCATTAGCGTGAAAAGTAGCATCAGCTTCTATAATAGCATTAAAAGCAACATTACCTCCTAAAAGCCACAATATACAGCTAATAATGACAGTAACACCTCTTCCTCCCATGTTGTTCTTCTGCAAGCTCACACTTTCCACAGCTAGGGTACCGGCTGCTTGCCTGCTACATATGATGTATGCGAGTTTGCTTCCAGCCAAGGTCTCACCCATTTCGCTGGCATCCATCTGGTTCCAGTATCTGTAACAACACAAACATACCCTTTTCCCCAGGTTATCAAGTCCAAAGGTCTCGTCCATTTTCCCGTGTTCCAGTCTCTCAGCATCAACTTACACGGGCCTAATTTTACTTCTGTCAGGGCTCCCTGTAGCCCAGCCCTGTGTTTGACCATCAGAGGGACTAGGCCGTCCTGGGGTAATCTCAAAAATGTAAAACATATACTGCTCTTGCCAATTTTTTTTTTCATTTTTTGTAGCTGGCATTTCAGCGTTTGGTTCATATGTTCCACTATGTCATGGTCCTCAGGATGCAATGGTATGGTGAAAAACAATCTTTTAAATCAATTATTAAGATGTCCCAATCATTTTGGAAGGTTCTCTATTTCCATTTCTATTTATGTTTGCATATCTTCAATTTGGTTTCCTCTCTGCCCAAGGATACAAGTCAGAGTACGGCTCCCGGTCCTCCATCGGTGGGGGGGGAACGCCGTAGGCTGAGTTATTCCTGGCTTTCCCACTTCTGAATTCTGCACTTTCTTGTTGCGCTTATTCAGCCCTCTCTGCTGATATATATTACACAATAAAGATCTAAAGACCACAGACACACACAAACAGCACAAACACAATTTCCATCTAGTGGCACGACCTCACATAGCTGTGCACTCCACTAGTGAGTTCCACTGGTTATCGGCAGGATACTAAGACTGAACATCTTGAGTTGGCAGATTAGAGGGTTGCTGATAGGCTGGCAGATTAGAGGGTTGCTGACAGGCTCCCACCTCAGCGGGCGTCCCCGCGGAGACAACATAGGCCTCAGTGTTAGGAGTCTCACCCCCCTCTCTCTGCACTGTCTTGTTTATGCCCGGTGCATCCTGCCACGTAGGGCCAGTACGTGCCAGCAGGCAGACCAGGGGGCGGACAAACTCCGCCTTCAGTCACATAACCTTCCCTCCTGGCTGCGCAGGTGCGCATACCAGTAAGTGGTCCCAGCCGTCAATCTGAGGGTCCTGCCTTTCTCATCTTCCTCCCTCTCAGGTGTTTGACCTTCAAACTAGTTCAGAGGATGTTTGCAGTTAAGTTGGCTACAAGCCCGGTCGAGCAGCCGCCTTCAACTGCTTTCGGAGGAGGTCGGCTGTGAGCCTGGCTGAGCAGCCGCCTCCGCGCTCCTTATCTCTCAGCCTGGGCAGGCAAACATCTTCTTTCTCAGGGTCTTGGATTCTATTTCACACAATAGTTTTATGACTCTATGGATCATACACATTTACAGCTTTTCAACCATACCTCGTGTCAGCATCAATATACAAAGGATACAACACATAATAGAGATGAACATAGCAAATAGAAATAATAGCCCTAATAACGGTTTCTGTCCTCACTTAAAGCATTACAATTCTTCAACCCCCACTTTTAAAAGATGGATCAAATTCCTCTGCACCTCCCCCCTGGCTGTTGTCAAGCCCTCAGCAACATAAGTTTCCTTGATCTCATTTGCCTTCTCTTCCCCGGCCCCCCTTTCTCCTTTTTTCAAGGCGATCTAACAAGTCCTGGACCCAGCCAGGCCGTTCTTCAGGTGCAACAGCGGGGGTCTGGAAGCAGGGGCACAGACAGTGTAGGTGCCGCAGGTGCAGGCACAGAGGCAGGCACGGGCAGAGGGTTTGGCGATGGATCTCCAAACACCAGCGGTTTTTGGTGGCGTGGCGGTCCCGGTCCTGAAGTGCTCGCAAAGGCAGACGTGGCTCCAACGGCCACTTTCCTTTTGGCTTTCACATCGGATTCGAATACTAGGTGGGGCTCAGCTTGGAACCCATTCTCTCTGCACCAGATCGAAAGCTTGCAGAGGGTCTGTTCATCAGTAGCTTGCTCCAGGGATTGCACGAGCCTATTCACCAAATTTCCGTAGGACTTCCACAATCCCTGCTTCACCATCGTAAATAATGGGGCCTTTCATTCTGACGGCACTAAAAACAGCGCCTGCTTCCGCAAAGCATTATACATGGGCATCGAGTAGGTTGGCTGGGCTGCGGGGTCACCATAAAGACCCCGTCCCATAAGCATCTGCACAGTCACACCATACAACGCATCTCCCGAGATGTTACGTGCGTTCACCACCTTTTGGATTTGTTTCTCCCACTCCCTGGCAAGCTCTAGGATAGTTAGAATCTTACTGAATACGACTAGCTCTTCCGCCTTTCCAGCCATAGCCTGTTGCATTAGTTCTGCTTTAATTTTATCCCAATTCTCCTCCCTAAATATCTGTGAGTGGGAGCCAAGCACTCCCTGCCTGATTAAAGTATCCAGGCACCCTTTTATGGCTGCCGACTTGATGCAAGTCTTATATTCTTTGCCTAGGGTCTTTATCACCTTCACCGCGGTCTCCATGCTGCCTGCAGCATCCTCCTCCGCCTCCGGTATCACGTCGGGGTCACCACCTGTTGCCGTTCGCTGTCTCCAGCCGTGCAGTCTCCAGACTCAGCTCTCGGCAACATAACGTGTTCACCCAGAGGTCGGGCTCTCCGGGGCCATCCTACCCCACTAGGGGACAAACCACGTAACACCAATATGGTTGGAGTACCGTTTATTGTTTACTGCTCGCTACAGTTATACTCCTTGCAAATGCGGAAGCTTGCTCTGCCACCAATTAGCAACAATGTTACCTTATATGGCTATGTACTGATTCTTTAAGGTAAGACAGCTGACTCGCCTTAATCTCTGCTGACCCTTTGCTTTCTGTAACATCACGAGATCTTCCGAGCGCCAGGCCCTAAGCCTAAGTCAGGCCAAGTCAGCTTATGTCAAGCACAAAGCCATATTGCTATATCTATATAACCGACCACAATAGTGGTGTTTAAACAAAGCCCCCTTCTCTTTGGCATTTGACCATATTTTGTTTTTCAAATTTAAAGCCTATATAGGAAAAAAGTTGACATTAGAGCTCATTGTTCAATACATTAAATTTACAGATATGCAATTAACTTTTTAAAATACACAACAGTTGTTGGAAAGACTCTAATAAATCTAAAACACTAACCAAACCAGTAAAATTCAGACTACTGGGCTTTTATTTACTGCCTTCAGTTATAACTGTGGAGTAAGTGAAAGAATGAAGAGATCTCTTGGTTTCCCACAACCAAGGTGTTTTTTTTTTTTTTTTTTTTTTTTAATATCCCAAATACTTATTTCCAAGAGAGGAGGCAAAGCAAGTACTTCCATGCAGATACTAAAAAATAACTTAATGGACCTAAAGTAGCAAATGAACAAAGGTATATTTTATGAGTGAATTTCCCTCTCACCAGTGCAAACCCAGTTACAAATAATAAGTTACAAATAATAAGTGATCTAATTTAGCCAAGTTCACATTCCTTCCTGTTACATAAAAAAACAAACAAAAAAACCCAATAAAAATAAAAGGGAAAAGAAAGCATACGTACATTGTACTGTACAACACAGGAAGAAACAAAAAGGTAGCTTGAGCACTTATCCAAAAGCATTTTCTAACATCAAGCCAAAATTAGCAACAACCAAGCAGACATCACCATTTTTCAGTGTTAAATTACTGTAAATACTAGATCTAACTGTACAAAAAAACCCCGAACCCAAGAAAACAAACAAAAAAACCAAAGCCTTTTGTTACAAGGTGTCCAAAGTAATATCCACCAGTTGCAGTCAAGTTTGAATTAGAAGCTGCTTGCTCTGGAAGGATGTATTGCCCTCCAAGCGCTTGGAGCACAACACATTGTCAGAATTCTAGCCAAATAAATTACTTTCTGGTAACATTGAGCTGATACAACCACCTACGATGTGGACAGTCATGTACATGGTACAACAGTGGATTTTTGCAGCAACAGAGAAATAACCAGAAATGGATTCTAAATTCCAGAGGAGAGTTCATGTGTTATTTCTTGCAAACATACAGTCCCCTCTAAGGGTGAGGTGTTGGAGCTGGTATTGTAGCACTTCTGTGTCAGCAGGTTCCTTGATGCTCATTTTGTCTAAATTGAGGTAGTCCAGGGATTTAGAGTGAGCCTTTTTACCTTTTAAAAGGCAAAGAGGCAGGGGGCCATGTAGTGCCTTGTAAGGTTCATATGGCAAAGCCTTAGTGCATTTATCCCCTGAGCTGGGCATCCGCCTCCTCCTCCTCCCGTTCACTGCTGGAATCTCATATGGCTGATAGTACCTGCTTCTGGTTTTGTATAAACGGGAGGGACGTGCGAGTCCCAAATCGAGCCATTTGGAGCGCAAGTTAGGCCCAGATTCCCCTTTGCTCTCTTCATTTCCTGTACACTTTTGGGCTAATTTCAGCAGCTCCTCTCCAGTTGTGAAGCCAACCAAATAGTTAGAATCAATATGGAGGATCTGATAGGCCGAAACTGTCTGCCGCATTGGTGAGCATGGCGTGCTGGAGCATCGGGGCTTCTCGGCATCGCTTTTGCCTGCAGCGCTCACCTGTGCAAGAGGCATGGGGAAGGTAGATATCGTACTTCTGGACTCTCCATTTATGTCCACTTCCATTTTAAACAGTGCTATGCTCCTAAAAATAAAACAGAGCTTGATCAGAAAGAGAGCCTTTAACAAAGAAAAAGAGCCGAGAGAAGACTTCAGATAGCAGATGTTTATCACCCCAAAATCACAACTGGGACTTCTCTTTACAGTCTTGTCTTACACTCCACAAAGTCTTGTAAGAAAACTATCACCAACATTTGCCTTCCAGAGCTATTTTGATTGCTTTTTCTTTTTTTTATGAAAAATACCAAAGTATATTATTGATATTCTTGAATATGTTAAGAACATTCTTGAACAGTATTGCAGACAAAACTGAAATATCATTCCACCTCTGTTATTTAATCCTTTTAGTCCATCTGATATCCTGTCCATTGAGGCCATCTATATCAATTAGCAAGTCCACAGCAAATTCCCCCCTATTCAGTTGCATACATTTGCCACTTAAAATGATCTCAGTAAATAAAGCTACCCCCTGAACCACTCACCTATCTAATAGCTACCGCCTTCAGGCATGATCATGGACAGGACCTCATCTACTGGGTAGTGTTTCCATCCTCCAGAAATAAAGACACCTTGCTTTAGATTCAAAGAGCGGCATCCTGACTGCTCAAACTTGGCAGTCTTTATATGCCATCCCCAATCCTCCCCCTCCAAAACAACCAATCTTCTTATTCAAAGTCAACCAAACAAACCCACAAATTCTAATGCATTTCTAACCAAGGAAACAGCTGACTAGTGTTTAATAAGCATGCCATATGATGCTTGTAAGCATCTTAAGAATAATCAATATTCTGATTTCTATCATATTTGTTTAGCTTTTATTTATTTTGGAAACAATGTGCCCTGTCGTTTCTCTCCTCACAATTACTCCACATAGTTTGGTGCCTTTAGAGGTGCAACAACTTTCCATCACTAGTCATCACCATCTTTAGCATGGGAAGCTAAGGCTAACATCACAGCTGGTATATGCCAGTGGGTACCAGAACACAAAGAAGACTTTTTATTTTTTTTCTCCTTTTTCCCTCCTCATTTCTTTGTCTTTCATGTCTTTTACACTGTCTCTGTGACACAGCTAGTTCACAAAATGCAAAGGTCACATGTGTTTTCAAATCCTCATTTCCTTCACCATCAGCCTCACATTTACTCTGAACTGGTCTCTACTCTAGTCAATTCATTTCACAAAAACAAACCTGCACAGTTCTGTAATGTTTAAAGGCAACAGGACTTGGAGAAGAAAAGTTAGTAAGCATGCAAACTTGTAGTGGAAATGAAGGCCTAAACTTTGTTCCAGAGGACTGGACCATGTGAATATCTTGGCAGAGTGTCACAAATGAGACTGCTGCTGTCAGTTTGCACACTTTTAAAGCTACTACTTGTTACATCCTGAGAATTGAGAGGTCAGAAATAAAGAAGCAAAGATGTAATAAGCAAAGGAAAAAACATAGTGTCTTCTTTTCAATATGTTATTCAAACATTTGTAATTAGACTCTCCAATATGGAATGGAAAACCCCATCAAGGTCAACAACCATTCACTTGTCTTAAAGCTGAAGCCTACCTGGTTTCTTTCTGTGGATTGGGAAAAGGCAGTTTAAGTAATGCTCCCACTTTTGCGTCCCTGCTTAGTCTCAACTCAACCTGCTGCTAAACAGGTTTTTGCTAAAGAGGATTTGATTTGCCAATCATTGACAAAAAGACTTATACTATGGAGAGCCCGTTATTGAAGTGCCTTTAGTCTAAAATGTTTTTTTTTAGTTCTCCTCATAACGTGGTCTACTTTGGATTTCTCAGTTTGTGTAGCATTGCTTTTGCAGATAGATGGATTCATTTCATGCAAGTTAATATTTTTTACCAAAAAAGAGATAGCAAGAGATAAACAAAAATCAAAATACTGTACCAAATGTCAATGTTTAACACTGAAAAAAACAACTATGTAAAAACTCAAGAATGGTGCTCGTCATATTTAATTAGCTTTCTAAAATGTATTTACATAGTCAATTCAAACTTTCAGTATAGCAAAAGCAATTGTTACTTCCTACTTTAGCACCATATGAGATGATAAATATAGCCAGGCTTCAGCACACAGAGTTAAAGATATTCCTGACAACTCGTTGGGCAGACATCATAGTTCCTGAGCCATCAAGATCCAAGGATATTCAAAGAGTAACTTAGAAAAATCTTTCCTTAAAATTTTTGACTGCCCATAGGTTTTTCACAAAGAAACCTAAATATTTACCTGTTCCTGATCTTTTAATTCCTACTTTGTCTCTTCCAGGTCAGAAATATTTACACTCATCTTCCAGAAAGATTCAACTTGCTCTGTTAAAAAGCAGAAACAATGCTAGGAAAAGCATAAATAGAATTTTATTGCAAGGTTATAAATGAATAGATACATCCTCAAAACCAGCAACAACAACCTAATCGCTTGCTACAGCTGTGGGTGCCCTTAGGGAAAAGCAGGGAGGAAAGGATGTCTACATGCACGTTTTGGGTTAAAAAAGCATTGGAATACCAGAAAGCAGCACAAAGGCTCTTCTCAAAAAACAGCTTTTAAAAATAATTCTAGTTTGAAAAATGCATGTGTGCCCTGCTAACAAAAAGCTATCCATTTTGGCAAAAAACCTACAAGCATGAAGGCAAGGGTCAAGAGGTCCTTGTGGAACAGCAACCCCCTTGCTGGCCGGGAAAAAGGGAGGAGAAAAGCCCAGAAGTCAGCAATGCTCCAGCTTAATGCTTCAGTTTGAAAGAGCAGAATCTCCACTGCTGTACCCCAATGCAAGCCCTAAAAACCCGACGCTAGCGAGAATCTGACAGACGCTTGAAAAGAACAGTAGCAGCAGGAGCCAAATTGCAGGATTTGGTGCCATCAACATCAGAAACTAAAGGCAAGAGCACTGCGAGTTGCTGAAATGAATGACTGGCCACCTCCAGAGGCACAGCTCCAGGACACAGCATGTTGAATTGTGCATTCCCAAGCCTTTTAATGGGACTTACTCAAGCTACCATATGTTTTCAATATATCCCATTTCCTTATCTGGTTAAAAAAAAAAAAAAAAAAAAAAAAAAGACAGAGTTACACTCTTCAGAAGATTTTGAGCAGAATGCTCAAGTTTATATATTCATCAATAAGGGGATTTCCCCACAGTCTGGCTGAAGAGCAGGACAAAGGGAGGGGAGAGACTGAGCGGAGCCATGAGCAGAGTGGGACAAAAAGAGCCATCTGCAAGGAGGGGAGGGCCTTTACAAAGGAGGGAAATAGGGGAATTCCCCCACATTCTTCAGCAAGGGGGACAAAGGAGTCAGGTGACCTCAGGTGAGAACAGATGGAGGGAGGCAGGAGTTTGGTATAGGCGGGCCGGGAAGGCTGTAACTTCTGAGTACCTTGGCCAATGGGGAAAAGGAGAGGGCGTCCCTCGGTCGGGAAATTAGGATAAAAGGGGGGCTGCGTCCTCCAGAAATTTGAGAGACCCCACAGGGATATGCCCTGTGGACTCTCCCTTTATTCGAATAAAGTTTTAGGACTCCTCTGTCTCCTTTTTCGACATGCAGTTCTTGACAGCGAGATTTTCCGCACAATTTCTATAAAAGAAAATCTTCTGAGAGAGTCACAGTATCTGTGAATATAGGTACTAGTAGCTACAAAGACATTGTTAAAGCTTTTAGGCTGATTTTTTTAGGCCATTTCTGTGGTTATAGGACATTAGCCAACTCCAGTAAGTTCATTGCTGCATTGTCTAAGGCAGGGGTCCTCAAACTACGGTCCGCGGGCCGGATACGGCCCCCCAGGGTCCTCAATCCGGCCCGCCGGTATTTACAGAACCTCCCTGCGCCGGGGGTTGTCGGGGGGGGGGGGGGGGGGGGGGGAAACCAAGCAGCCGCAGATGACTTCCTGCCACTTAATCCGCGCGCCGGCCTCCGCAGCCCCCAAGCACCCGCCAGGACTGGGCTGAAACCAGCGCCTCGTCCTCAACCTGCCCCCTCCAGGGGGCGCCTCTCGGCTACAAACCGCGCCGCCGCCGCCCCGTCCTCCTCCTCCTCCTCCTCCTCCTCTGCGATGCGCGGCAGGCGAGAGGCGCGGGCATCTCCTCTGCCGGGCAAGCTCAGTCGGCAGCCTCTGGACTGCGAGGTCCAGCCAACTCGGGCGAATCGCCAGAGCCCCGGCGCGGCAAAGTTCCTTCAGTCCCTTCTGGCCACCCTTTCTGGACTGCGCGGCCGGGCTGAGGAGGGGGGCGGCGGCATCAGCGAGGTGGGCGGCTCCCACGTCTCTCCCTCCCTCCCTCCAGCTCCCAGGCAGGACAAGCAAGCCAGCACCAGTGGAAAGCGCGCGCACCATCACGTCAAAAAAAAGAAACATTGACTCCGAGTGCAGGGTATTCCAAGAAAAGGGGACTTCTGATTATTTTTTCACGGAGTACAAAGAAAGAGCTGTTTGTCTGATACGCCAGAATTCAGTGTCTGTGTTCCAGGAATACAATTTGCGTCGACACTACGGAACTCAACATAAAGATAAATATGATTCTTTGGTCGGACAAGTGAGAAAAGATAAAATATTAAGACTGGAACATGGATTGACAACTCGGCAAAATACTTCTGTGAAGCAAAAGCAGCTCAATATATCATCACTTCGAGCAAGCTATCAAGTTGCCAAGCTCATAGCGCGCTTGCAGAGCATTCCTAGAGGGAGAATTTGTTAAAGAATGCCTTCTGTCTGTTGCCAAAGAGATGTGTCCAGAGAAGGCGGATTTATTTAGTACAGTGAGTTTTTCGGGACCTACAATGACACGAAGGATTGAAGAAATGGGGGAAAATTTGAATCTGCAGTTATAAAACTCCTCAAAAAAACTTTGCTATTTCTCATTGGCACTCGACGAAAGCAATGATGTTCGTGATTCTGCACAACTTCTAATTTTCATTCATGGGACAAATGATTCTTTCGAAGTCACAGAGGAGCTTGCTGCACTGAAAAGCATCAAAGGAACAACTACAGGAGAGGATATCCATGAGAAAGTTTGCCAAACTATGAATGATTTGGAGCTGGACTGGGGTAAACTATTCAGTGTGACAACTGATGGTGCTCCTAGCATGGTGGGGTCCATGAAAGGAGTGGTTGCACGCATTAACAAAGAGATGGACAAACGCAACCATTCACATCCAATAGCCATACGCTGCATCATCCACCAACAAGCACTGTGTTGTAAATCACTGAAGCTGGACTCTGTCATGAAAATTGTAGTTTCTTGTGTTAACTTCATTAGAGCTCATGCACTAAACCACAGACAGTTTCAGGAATTTCTGTCTGAGCTAAGTGTTGCCTATGAAGATATTCTGTACCACACAGAAGTCCGTTGGCTGAGTCGAGGGAGAGTTTTGAAACGATTTTATGACTTACTTCCACAGGTTTATGATTTTATGCTTTCTAAAAACAAAGAAGTACCAGAGCTCAAAGATGCAGAATGGAAATGGCACCTTGCGTTTCTGACAGATGCAACAGAGCTACTCAACAATTTCAATGTCCAACTTCAAGGAAAGGGGAAGCTCATCTGTGATATGTATTCACATGTGAAAGCATTTCAAGTCAAATTAGACCTGCTCATTAACCAAGTAAAGGAGGAAAACTTCTGCCATCTCCCCACAACTCAAAACTTGTCTGCAGAAAAACCAGCAGTTGCATTCCCAAGCAAAACATGTATGGATGCACTAGAAATGTTGCAAAAGGAGTTTCAAATTAGATTTAAAGAGCTTCGTCTCCATGAACAGGACATAGAGGTTTTCCGGAACCCATTTTCTGTTGACATTGAAACTGTTGATCTGATTTACCAAATGGAATTGGCCGAACTACAGACTCGTGACTCGCTGAAAGATGCATTAAAATCGAGCAGCCTTACTAATTTCTATGCATCTCTCCCCTCAGAGACATATCATAATCTCAGGAACCATGCACTCCAAATTGCAACCATCTTTGGCAGCACCTATGTCTGTGAGCAGACTTTTTCCCCGAATGAAACATCTGAAATCTCCAATCAGATCCAGACTAACCGATGAACACTGGCATCACTTGCTATGACTAGCAGTGACAAATACGGAACCTAACATTGACCATCTCATTAGCCAAAAGCAGGCCCATAGTTCACATTGAAATATTATTTGTTTTTGTTGATTACAATTGTTCTTCATTTTAAATATTGCATTCTTTTTCCTGTTTTTTGTGCACTACTACAAACAAAATACATGCAGTGTGCATAGGAATTCGTTCATTTTTTTCCAAACTATAGTCCGGCCCCCGACAGTGTCTGAGGCCCCCTGTTTAAAAAGTTTGAGGACCCCTGCTCTGGAAGCTAGATTTTGTGCAACTCAATTAATTACTTGAGCTAACTTTATACAGTGGCTAGCCCCTTTTGGAGAAGTTATCATCAAAAGCACCAAGCATTGGCATAATCTTTCCTCTCACTAAATGCAAAAGGAATTTTACTACTGAAATAACACAAGAAAAAGTCTGACGCTGAATACGCTTTTCAGAATCTTGCCTTTCATGTATATTTCATGAATCCATTTTTTCTTGGCTGTCCTGATTTGTTATTCTCTTTCAAGCCCAACAATGTTCAGATAAACCAGTATCAAACTAGTACCAAGCAAGGACTTCTGGTAAGGGGAAAAAAAAAAAAAAAACCTCAATAGCAAACCAGTATGTGTCTATTGACATATATTCCCCAAGAACTTTAAAATATAGTTTAAAACATCTCTGATATCTCCTAGAAGCATTAAAAGTCATGGACTTTTCTGCAGCCAAATGCAGTATGTACTTGTGCAGGTATGTTTGTGCATATACCTATTCAAAAGTAGTGAAAAAGGATTCAGCATTAAACACAAACATATCACGCTCAAGCCATTGCATGTTGGATTAGTACTCAGGCACAAGGACATATAATTCATACATACATTAAAACTGACACACACATAGTAATGCAAACTAAGAAATAGCAGGAGAAGAGCTAATGGCAGATCACACAATTCATCACATGAGAGAACAGTTACTGAATTCTCATTCTATAGGTCTAAGCACATGTCAGTACTTCCAGCATCAATTTTACCACTGGGGGAAAAAATAAAAAAAATCAGAACTTCAATTAAAAGGGATTATTTCCTCAGATCACAGTTGTCTTTCCTTCTGTCTTCTCAAAGGGAACGACAACAGAGTGATGCCAATTCAACGTAATTGATAATTAAGGCTTTACTACAGAATCCAAACAAGGAGGTGATGATGAGATGGCACATGCTTTTCTTTGATGCTTCTTCATATATTTATGTATGGAAAAATATTGAAAATAGAAGTTAGCAAGAGAAGGATTCCCTTGACCAATATACATATACTGGTGCTAAAAATGCTTCCAGAATAAAATTCACTTCATTAAGATTTTACAAGATTTTAATTATTTTCTTTGAACTACAAAGGGGGCTTTGCATATAAATTAATCTGACCTAATTCAACTAAATATCAAGAAAGCCACCTAAACCAGTGACAAAAGGAATAAGGAGCACAAAGACTAGGTTAACTATTATAAATTACTAATATATTAAAGAATGCATTCATATGCTTAAGACAGAGCTTTGAGGGCAAATCTAAAAACCCCTACATCATACATATAGCAAAGCTTTCTGATTTTTGAACATTTTGCAAAGGTGACAGATAGCATGCCAAGATAAGCATGTTGTACATGAAAAACAGAAGCATATTACATATTAACATCAGGAGATGCTGGTGAATGTACTGTACATCATTTGCTGACTTGGATTGGAGCCCTGAAATGACGCCTAGTCATGTGCTCTGATTACACACAATGACATTTAGGGATTCGTGCTTTTTGACTGATAATTTGTTACTTTCTTTTCTCTCTTCCTCAAAAAGAGGACAAGTGGCTCTAAAGTTGCAAGTTTAATTGTGTGATTACTCAAAATTTAAACAAAGAAAATACAGAGAGATGAAGTTGGGTTTCACTCAACATGCCTATGCTTTCTGAAAAGTCCGTGTTACTTTGAAACCACCAAAACAGCTTGCTCTTAACAAGAGTACTGGCTCTAAGTTGGTATTTTCAGTGTTATTAATCTTCTCAACCAGAACATGAAGTGATTTGAGAAGAAACCTTTATTTCTATGAAAAGCATTTCATTTCTGTGCATTCAGATACAAATTGATATTTTTCATCATACATATTCGGTTTGTTTGTTTTGACAGAATCCTGCAGGTGTGTTTACCATTCCTTAAGAAAGACAAAGATGCCTCTCTCTCTCTCTGATAAATTTCTTTAATTGCAACAAGCAGGTGGCTGAACGGAAAGGTGGCTTTAGAGTCAGCTCATACCAGTTCCATACAAGAGTGGAACACATAAGATTAGACATAGTGAATCAAGCAGTACCAGCTTTGACATTTCCCCTTCTCTGATCTTCCATTACTTCTTAATGTATAAGACACACTTAAAAGATATGATTCTTGTCTATCAAACATTAGGGGAGAACACAGGAAGTGAAGCCACCCAGCCCATGTAATTATAAGAGGACTGTGACAAGTTAACACATTTTATTTCCAATATGCAATAAATATATATATATATGTACACTGAAAAATTTAGCTTGAAAGGAAAGAGTCAGGTTAAAGCTAAGCTTGTGCTGAGCATGCACAAGAGTGCCACATTTCAGTTTCTAGAGCAGGGGCTGCCAGACCTTGAGCTATTTGCAGCTTGCAGACTCTTCCCACACAGGCTGGTGATGTTGCTGCAAGCACTGCCAACCCCAGATCACAAGCACAGGGATGGGGACTGCCCCCCAACTAACTCCTAGACTCCCTCAATCTTGTCTCAATCTGCTGCATGATTATTGTTAACCACACACGACTTTATATTCAGCTGAAGGGGGTTAACACACACACACACACACTTAGCCTCATTATGCTCTTGGAGGTACCTTAGAACAGTCACATTAAGTTTTATAGACAGATACCATGTTTGTAGAGACAAGAAAGATGGGAGAGGGGAGAAAACAAAAACATATCACAGCAAGACCAGAGAGAAAGCTTGTGAGAGATGCCCACAAATTGGACATATTTTCACCAAACCCTGATTTTCCTTTAAAAGAGATACTAAGCCACAGAAAAAGCAAACAGAGAAAGCATGTTGCATCATATGAGGTAAATTTGGGACTGAACAAAAAGTTTAACTTTTTTTTTCCAAAATTAAAATAAGAAAATGAAATTACACATAAGGTATATGCATATATAGAGGTAGGTTTTTTTTTATATATATATATATACATATATATATATATATATATATATACACACATACACACTCTTAAGAAGTCACAGATAGACCAGATTAATAAAGGACAGTGCACTAACTTCAGGAAGGGATGCAAAACAACAGCCTGCACACCACAGCCACTTAGAAAGGTATCTCTGGAATAGCTGGCATTTTCCTTTTGAGCAGGTGAAGCCACCCTTAGCCCTTAAGCAATGCAGTACACTGGACAGTATCAGTTTTACCACACCATGATTTGTAATGTTTTGCAAAAGAAGATTAAGCCAATTTCTAATAATGTGCTCCTACTGCTAGACCCAGAACTAGTTAACCGGTTCATTTGTTAATCCTTCTTATTAATTCAACTTTGAGCAGAAAAAATAAACAATCCAGGAAACAATCTTTGAAAACCGAAGAGGGTCACAAGTGACTTGCCGAGGAATCACATTCGTCCTGTAGACGCGGCACTGTGGACCAGAGCAGCGTGACCAAGCAACCATTTCCACAGAGAAGAGAGAGATGGAATTTCAAGAGCCCGTTCAGGCTAATGAATTTTGTATGAGCTGTCTTAGCAAATGGGAAAAGTAAGAGAAAATGGTGGGAAGGCAGGCCGTTTAACTTCCAGCACCTCCTCAGCAAACAGTGTTAGTTAGATCATTTTCATCTCCTCATCAACTGAAAATTTAGTTCTCTCTTCAGTTTCAGGCTATTTCACTCAAAAGAAAACTATATTGATTTATCAGAATAATTCAATTAGCTTTATAGAACAATAAAGATAGAAGTAGAAAGGTAGATTTTTTAATGTTTTACAGATATCGCTAAATAAACACTATTTTGTCCTAAAAAGACAAATACTAGTGGCAAAACAGGCCTCCACCATTTTTGCATCACACATGAAATAACCATGTGGCAGTAGGTTATGTTGCCATGCCTGAAAACACAGCTCTGCAGATAGTATTTTGAAACTATTTACCTCAACAGAAACTCTTATCCACAGCCTTTGTTCGGAAAGAGCTATTCAAAGAAAAACACTAGTTAAAAATAAGACCTAGTCACAAAGCTATGAGGGAAAATATCACATTTAATCAATATGATTTGTTCTGACGGGTTTTTAAACAGAAGCACTTTAAGTAACTATTCCATTGGCCTGACGCCATGCAATCCGCAGCAGGTAGGTAGCTGTTTGCTGGAAAGGGGTGTCTCCTTCCTTTACGCCATCTGCATTTCAAAAGGTCACTTCCTCAAGCTTAGGAGCTATATAATAACCTTTAAAGTGCTGTCCTCTGCCACCTCTTCAAATGTCCCTTCCCATACTTAAATAAACACCTTTTTTTTTGTGGGCAGCATTTAAGTTTAATGTAAATATGGGATAAACATTAACTGGAGCCCAGCAGCACACTCTGTACAGTAAATGTGATTTAAATGCGTGAATGGAGAACGTGGACTAGGAAAGCTCCATGCATCTGACTTTGCCATAACGTTTGCATCTGATTACACAAGCCCAGTGGCCGGGCAGGCAACATATGGCTGGGCAAAGGGGAGATTATAAAGCAAGGCACACTACAATGCCAGGGCTCTTATGCAAGAATTTCATTTCAGCGATCACACAGCGATTGCCTCACTTCTTTCCTTCATTTCAGAGCTTCTGAAAGAACCACCCTTCTCCATCCTCATTATCTCCACAAACACTCTCCTTCCTAACTGCAGTCTGCTCCCCTTAATGCACAACTGGGCCCGTGTGTACGTACAGGGATGCACAACCCCACCCCGGGCAGGCACAGCAACAAGTGAAGACACTCTCCAAAAATATCTACGAACGCACATTTCCTGCTATTTTCTGTGCAATAGGTGGGTACAAACGCACGCACGTCAGCTAAACCCTCTGGAAAGTAGCACATAAATGATAACCACTCGGGAAGGCTGAAGACCCGAGGATGTTTTCCTCTGTATCTGCCCAGCACGTGACGCAGCAGCACCTTAACTGCTGGGAGACACCCCTGCCCCGCTGCCCAACAACCCAACACACACAGAGACAACAGGCAGAACAACCTGGCTGACAGCCCAGGGCCATTTAGGAAGCTTCCTGTTCTGGAAGGCAATCCTTTCACCTGCACTAGGGCAGTAAAGGCGGCCCACGAGCACTGCGGATCACACAACTGACATGTTTTACACAGGGCTTTGAGTCTCCGCTCACTAAAGATGCTTCAATTATGGAGAAACGTGAAGCTGCCCATAGGAAGCTAAGCACTAGTCTCCTGTATTGGTATGATGAGTCCAAGGGGTGCGCTCGGGTTTAGGACCTCTATAAATGCATCAGGAGTGGTATTAGGGGGACTGCTGTGCGTTGTAAGTTGCTACTGAAATCCATTATAGATGGCTATAAAGAGACACAGCTGCTAACATGTGTGAACTCTGTCTTTTCCACCAGCACATAATAATAATAATAATAATAGCCAGCACAAAAAACGCACTTGAGCGACCTAACTCCAAGATGAAGGCTTCACGTGACCCCCCCCAGCCTTCCGCGCGAGGATCATTCCCACCACCACCTCATTTTCCCCCTCGCTGGGCCAGGACAGCTCCCCGGCCTCACCGCCTCCTCCAGCGCGTCTCCAGGTGCCAGGAGGCGCGGGAAGGCGGCTCGGAAGAGCCGGCACAAAGGCGGCCCACAGCGGGCTCCGCCGGGGCAGCTTCCCGCGGGGCCGGGACCCTCCGCCCGGCCACGGGCAGGGCGGCTCGGGAGCTGAGCCCGCTACCAGAGGGCGGCGGCAGCGCTACCAGGCAGGCGGGCTGGTGCCATGACATGACAGAGCCCCACCACCGACCCCCAACCGCCCCGCGCCACGCGGTGCCAGCCCCCGCTCCTACCTGCGGTCCAGCGGGGCGGGACCCGGCCCGGCCTGGCTCGGCTCGGCCCGGCCCGGCACAGGGCGGCAGAGCGTGCAGGGGCAGCAAGACGCCGAGTGCGGCGACTCCTCTCCGCGGACGAGGGCGGGGCTGTGGCGCGCGGGACGCCACCTAGCGGCCGTACCGGGCGCCATGTCTCAAGGACCCCAACGGCTCCCAGCGGTTCGCGCGGTGGCCACACCTCTCCTCGCCTCTGCCCCGACCTTTGCTGTTGCAGATAGTTAGGGAACGGCGGCCGGAAGATATCGTGCTGTACGGAAAGATAGGGCCCCTAATAGCCAATAGTGTTTAGTCTATGGTGTAAGCAGACGGATGTGACGTTGTAAACCTAGCTATATAACACCTTGTTACCCATCAATAAAGGCCATTTTGCCGTCCACCACATTGGTGTCAACTAGCTGATGGCCCGAGTGGTTTGGGGGTGGTCGCCGTGCCGTCCCTGAACCAGGTCGCTGCAGCCGTTTGAACGGCAACAAGTGGTGCCGAAACCCGGGAAGTCATCGCCTGGACGGGTGAACGGCGGCCGGAGCGAGTGGACCACCCCGGCAGAGAGGACGCTATCAGAGCAACAAGGAGGATGGAAGCCCTCGTGAAGGTCGTATCGCAATTACATAAGCATTGGGGGATTGATTGTAAGCCAAAGATTTGTAAGCCAAAGATTTGTAAGCCAAAAGATTTTACTCTTGCAGTTGCGAGGCTTTTAAAAATTAAGGTTATAGACCAGCCCGTGGATATTCTGAAGTCCCTGAAGCGTGTCCCTGAAGTGTGGGACAAATGTACTAAGGCGTTGGCTGAGGAGATTATGTCTTCAGGTTGTGGGAAAAACCTTAAGGCTTGGGGAAAAGTTGTACAAGCCTTGCAGAAAGCTAGAAAAGAGCAGGAGACCTGGGTGGCAATAAGGGACTGTTTGTTAGCCACCCCGAAAATGGGAGTCGGGGCAGCCGCACAGACTTTGCACCCCCCAGATGATGGCAATTCTGCTGAGCCTAAAGGTCTGCAAGAGGGTGATACATCCCCTCCATCCCCAAACCCCGCCCCGCTTACAGAGGAGCAGAAACAGCCGAAATCTGTTTGGAGCGAGCTAGCCGAGGAAGCTAGGAACATTGAAAAGAAGTCAGAGCATGGTGACGTCTGGGCCAGGCCACCACCCTATGCCCCTCAAAATGGCGCCGAGCCGCAGGGGGTAGGGTGGGGCGAGGGTGCCCCCGGCGTGAGTGAGGCGCCGAGAGCCAATGGGAGTGACCGGACAGCTGAGGGAGGCCCGAGGGAGGGGCCTGGAGCGAGCCCGAGGGAGGGGCGGAGAGGAGGTCCGAGGGAGGGGCGGAGAGAAGGCCCGAGTGAGGGGCTGAGAACCGATTAGAGCGGACATTTCAAAAAACGCCGAAGCCCAACGAAAAAGTACCGGAGCCCGGAAGTGACCAGTCAGTCGAGTTCCAACTCCGGATCAGACACTAGTCAGGACGAGTGGCTCACAACCGATTCAAACTTAAGGAAGGAGAAAAAGAAGGTAAACATCCGAATTAAAGAAAAACCGGCGGGAGCATTCATGATTAAGCATGTTGCAAAGGAAGAGCATCTGACCCCAATTCAGGTGGCTGTTACCTTCAAAATAAAACTAATGAAAATTGTGAGTTTCTGTTCACAGGACCGGATCATCGGACACCCCTGTAACCCGTACACCCTGGTGACAAGCGTCCCACCCGAGCCTGCGAGTTCCACGCTGACTGAATCCAGAAAACAACAAAACAGCCTCCGCAAGAGGGGGCCGCGATGCCTTTGCGTTATCTTAATTTTGCAGCTTGTCACTATAGGACAGGTAGAGTCACACCAGCCCTTTAAATGGGGTGCTTGAACAGATCGAACAATCTCGAGCAATTAGTACAAAAATAACTACAGGACCACCAGTTTTCAGTGCCATGCCTTGCCAACTAGCACCCATTGAACCCTGTTCCAAACGCAGCCGGTACAAAAATTTGTTCACCGGTTCGCCGTGGTTAACCACCCTGATATCCACCTTGATAGGGCCAATAGCAATGATCATGATGAGTGTTTAGTCTATGGTGTAAGCAGACGGATGTGACGTTGTAAACCTAGCTATATAACACCTTGTTACCCATCAATAAAGGCCATTTTGCCGTTCACCACATTGGTGTCAACTAGCTGATGGCCCGAGTGGTTTGGGGGTGGTCGCCGTGCCGTCCCTGAACCAGGTCGCTGCAGCCATTTGAACTGCAACACTTTGCCCGCTCTGAAGCAACAGCCGGGGAACGCTGGCCGGTTACAAACTTTTAGCTGTAGCTTTGTCGTTGTCCAGCTTCATGGGGCGCTCCAGGGACATGGCAAAGCTGCTGTCACTGCAGCTAAGCTTGCAAACAAGTGCCAAATTCTCCTTCTTTAAGTCAGCAAAAAGAGAGGGGGAGGGAAAAAAAAAAAAAGGAAAAAAAAAGAGGTGCAGCAAGGTTGTCAAGGCTCTCTGTCTTGATAGCAGTTGGTTTGGGATGTGTGACCACATGGTCTGTGGCCCTGTGCCTGACCAAGGGCAGGCCCACGGAGCCCCCTCACCTTATTGCTTCACTGCATTAGGCTGGTACTGGGGAGACTACCAAAAGCAGCGCCCTGAAGTTGTTCTAAAATGGCTGCCCTGCCCACAGGTGTCCAAAACAGCTACTCTGAAACAAAAAAAAAACGTTATTTTAAAGGTGGTTTTGGTGGTGATTGTGCTATGAAGTAACTGCTAAATCTCGCGCCCCTTGTCCTTGACGGAGCTGCCAGGCTTTGGGGTGGACTCCCACCTAGCGGCCGAGGGCAATAGGAGGGGAAAGTCGTGGCCAAGGCCTGCAGGAGAGTATGGATCTTCACCATTTAATAAACTTCAATCTAACAGAATTGCCTTTGAAATTTCTAAGTACTAAAGCAAGGTATATCCTAAATACTTCCCAATGCTTGTAACTCAGCTCCACAACAAATATTTGAAAGTATAAAAAGCCTCAATTTTCAAGCTTCTGCATTCTCCATGCAACAACTGAGCCCATTGCTCTTCACTTCTGCAGTGCTCTTAAAATTATCCAAGATTTTACATCCTGAAAAAAGATACAATGAGGTACCATGTATCACTTAAAAATTCTCTGCTTCAATGCAGAGAAAGACACACACGTTAGTACTTTAGATTTCCCTGCATCATCACCCTTGCCAAAATATCAGTGACCTCAATCCTACAGTGGCTTTGACCACTAATAGGTTCCTGCATCACTAACAGTCAACTCTGCTGCCAATTTAAACCATTTTTCCTAAGTAGTAAAGATGAAAAAGAAAGGGTTTTACTTCCTTTTCAATATCTGTAACTTCTTTTATTATAATTATTATTTATTACCCTGGGAGAGCTTTTATCAAAACATTTTTCTTCCTTGCTTTTGTATATTCCGGGCTTATATATTGGAAACTGTTAAGGTGATTTGAGCATTAATGAATTTACTAAATCATGAAGGCTGAAAGCTGAGCCACTCAAAGAATATGCACTCTGTATTTTTTTTTCATGAATTTAATTCCAAAACCTAATAGGACAAATAACATCTTTTATTAAATATTCAATCCATTTTCCTGTATTAAAGACTGCAGCCCTGTATCCTGAAGCCCTGATTTTGTTGGAAAACCGTAAGGACTTTCAAGATAAAATACAAAATATTTGTTTTCAGGAAAAAAAAGGCCACAATTCTTGGAACATCCTCAACTCACAAACGTACGTGATATTAAAAATATATGCATCAAATTTAAAAGAAGTAGGCAAAATTAGTTTTTAAATTCTAAGGCAAGTTAAACAAAAACTGGTTATAAGAGAACATATATGCCATACTCGAAACTGAATAACAGTTTCCTAAACTTGCAATTAGCTGGGCAAAAACTACCACTACAATGGAATAAAGCAGCAAAAGGTTGGCAGTGCAGCAACACAGAGAGAAGCATGGTTGAAATACTACTACAACTTTTATGCTGAAAAAAAATCAACAAACCTAAATGTTTTTATGTTAAAACAGTCAAGAGTAGCAATATTTATCTATTGCCATAAGATTTATCAACTTTTGCCAACCAAACCCAAAAGCTTAATCATTTTTTAAACAGATCTTAAAAGGTCATTTGGCTAAGTTAAAAGAAAGTATGTCAGCAACTTACTGAAAATCTAACCCAAATGTCTGAAGTATGCCACTGAATAAAATCCCATCCTTATCTTTCATGCAGCAGTAGTAATATGAATTTTAGAGAGTGTGAAAAATATTCCTTGATTTCCTTTCTGAGCCAAATTCGCTTTTAGTGTAATTAAGCTGACTTCAGGAGGAATTATGGCTACTTGTGAAAGGCTGAATGTGTTCCTTTGTATCCAACAGAGGAGGTAAAAAAACGTGAAAAAGGAAAGATGGAGTGTCCAACACTGTAATATTTAATAATTACTGGGAAAGGGAAGTAGAGTATCACTTTTGGTTTGATTTCCCCTGTGCAGAGCTCAGTACTTCATAACTCTCCACTTATCGTGCAAGTCCTCTTCAAAAATGACTACAAATCCCTTAGTTCAAATTCATAAATAATTTAAAATATTTCCCAGACTACTGTCCTTCAAGTCTAAAAATATTCCAGCTTAACCCTGTCCCACCAAAGAAAAATAAGAAATTTTTCAAGAATCTGAAGGCAAATAAAACAAAAGGCCCAAGTGAGCTTATAGCAAGATTTTTGTGTATATATATATATATATATACACATAATATATATATATTTTAACTAAGAGGACCTTTAGTGTCATATAGCATAGTAATAATTAAGTGAAAGGAACAGCTCAGAGCACTTGGCCAAACAGCCTGACGCAGCCCACATGGCCAGAGTAGTAAGGAAAAAGAGAAGTGTCGACACGGGGGTCTCAGACACCACAGACACGATCAATGTGATCAAGCAGTGCCAGTTTATTCAGGGTTCCAAGCGCGCTTATATGCAAGACTTCCCCGTACACGCGAGCGCTTCTTTACAATGATTGGTTAAGACCCCACGTCTACGCATCTAACTATACAGTGTGATAGGCTAACTAACTTTAATGACCGTCCCCCTCTTCCTGTTTGTCTCAACTCTTTGACTCCTTATCTGATTGTCGGGGGAATTCCTTATCTTTTATTCAACAGTCTTTTCATCCTTTTCAGCTAGGTCCGGCACCCTGGTGCCCCTCTGGCACCCATCTGTCCTTTTATCTAGGCCTGGCACCTATCTGCCCTTTTATCTAGGTTTGGCGCCTGTCTGGCTTGCTCACAGCATGACCACTGGCCTTCAGAAATCCCACAGAGAAGCACTCACAGTTGTTACATACTTTATGTTACCATGCGAGACCTTTAGAAAGCATTGCAGAGAAAGTGACTGTTCCGTCTACCTTTTTGAAGGCCACTTTCAACAACAGACAATGATAAACCCTTATTTTTTTACAAGCTATTTCACCTACCCCCCAGAGAAATTCTGGCTTATCCATACATTAATGGCTTATTCTTTGCCACTGAGACTACTCAACATGCTTCAAATAGACTCATAGAAGAGAAAACAAAATGGCTAGAAGCTTCCAGTGATCTTGTTTGTATTTAGGAGCACATAAAAAAGTTATGTCACAGCTTTGGTTGACTGAAATGATATGCATACGTAAGTTTTAACAACATTTTTCTTTAACAGTAAACATAACATGTACATTCAGTTGTGTGCAAGACAGTCAGTAACACATTTACACCATAGAAAATGAAATGTTTTAAGTACAGAGCTGTGAAACGCTTTGTATTTTTGGTATTTAATTGGTATTCTGTCAAATTAGTCTGTTGAAACCATTTCACGTACTGTCAGTTTAAACACTCAAGACTCTGTGGCAGGGTGAACTGTTGGGGATTGGCTACGAGAGCGTGGACATGAGTATGAATCCACTGACTTTGGTTCAGGCCTGCAACTGAGCAAGCAGGGCCTTCTGGGAGATTAGGCCTCAGGAGAAAAGTGCTGACGACGTGCTGGTAAGGCAAGGACACTCTGTCCTTGGCTAGTTTCGTAAACAACTTTGAGGGGATAAGGCAGGAAGAATGAAGAAGCTGCATTGCTTATCGACCGTAATCTGGGCTGGCCAGACTGAAGTAATCTTTCTAACAAACAATCAAATACCGCTAGCAACCAATTACCGACTGACACGTTGGCATGCTCAAGCTGTAACTGTATAAATGTGCGCTGTCTCGGGCAATAAAGTGAATACTGCCTATCACTCATATTGAGATGTCTTAACTCAGCGTATTCCTCTACCACCCGCAAGTGGCGCCCGAACAGGGACCCCTGACGGGGTACCTTTGAACCGACTCGGGGTGGTGGACGCGGAGAAGTCTCGGGAGCAGCGACCGAGGGGCAAAGACTGCTGAGTAGTCTCGAAGCCTGAACCGATTGAAGTTCGCCGTCCGCGGGGACCGCCGAAGAAAGAGCTGCAACCTGGTGCTGAGGAGAGGGAGAAGGCATCAGGATAAGGTATTTACAGAGTTTTAGAAAAGAAAAAGGATGGATCTTGAAGTGGCCCTAGAGTTATTGCAGTGCTTTTTAGAAAAGCGGGGAGTAGATAAAGATGTTATCAAAAATTTAGCAGGGTTGGTTTCGTTGGGACGTTCGCAAGGATGGTTCCGAGACCCTGATTTACTGTTCGAGGTGGATGAGTGGAGGAATTTAGGAGATTGGTTATGGGACAAAGTAATAGATGATGATAAGGGAGCAAAAAAAAAAAAAAGAAAAGAAAAAAAAAATTGATGAAACCTTGGCGTGAGGTCATCAATACTATGAAACGATATCAAAAGGAAAAAGATCTGGCCACTATGGCAGTACGGCGGCTAGAAGCGGGGTTGCAGAAGCCAACAACCGGCCAGCCGCCAGTAAATGATTTACTATTCGGGAATGATCGGGCAGCGCTGCCTTGCTGGAAGCCGGTGCCGGTTCGCCAGCGACCTCAGATTGACGAACCAAAGTCGCAGCTGCGATGTGAACCTTCAGCGCCACCCGCTGAATTGGCGACTCAGCCGTCCTCAGGGACAGCTGGGTTATCAGCTACCGCAGATATGCAAAAGGAGCAAGATAAGATAAAGGGAGAAAACCTACCCCAATGCCATGATAGAGGGGAGGCAGGGTTGGCGACAAAACTGAAATGACCAATTGTTCAAAGAGTAGATTGGGGATTGATTGCAAGGGAAGCAGCTGAAGCGGGCAATTATGACATAGCGGAAAAATTGACACAGGGAGATTGTGCATTCCCAGTGTTGTTTGATCAGGACCAACAAGGGAATTGTCGGGGAACTCATACCCCAGTAAATTGGAAGTTGCTGTCGCAGTTAAGAAGTACGGTTAATGAATCAGGGCTGCACGGTGAGCCCACAAAGCAGCTGTTAAACTATATTTGGGGAGCCACTGTATTGTGTGCAGAAGATATCAAAGTGATTATGATGCTAGAACGAATGTCCCGGGTCCCCATAGGGGCGCAGGCTATGCTAGTAGAGGCTGTTCGAGATGTTGGTAGGGATTTAGTACAGGTTCAGCAGCAGGCATTTGCAGCTCTGGCTCCCCTGCGGCCGGCCGAATGACCTAGGCAACCACCCCGACCGTCGTCGGCCAGAGGGAACAAATGCTTCCGTTGTGGCCAAGAAGGACATATCCGAAAGCATTGCCGAGCAAGTAATGTATGGTGCAACTCCTGCCAGAGCAAATCCCACAACACGATCGCTTGCAGTCGTTCGGGAAATGGTCGCCTGAGCGCGCCGAGCCGCCGTGCGACGACAACAGTAGCGGCCCCAGCACAAGAGCAGTGGCCGCTGAAAAGGGAAAGTCTGTCGGCGGCACATGAACTGGTACAGGAGCAATTTCAACAGGGACATTTGCAGTTGTCGACGAGTCCTTGGAACACCCCCATATTTGTGATAAAGAAAAAGTCTGGCAAGAATAGGCTGCTGCATGACCTTCGTGCTGTCAATGCACAAATGCAGCCCATGGGGGCACTGCAGCCTGGCCTGCCGAACCCAGCCATGCTACTGGAAAAATGGCATCTTCTTATTATAGATCTAAAGGACTGTTTTTATACTATCCGTTTACATCCTCAGGACAGTCAACGTTTTGCTTTTACCCTGCCATCTATTAACAAAGAGGCGCCTGCTCAGTGCTTTGAATGGGTAGTCCTGCCTCAAGGAATGAAGAATAGTCCCACACTCTGTCAACTATTCGTGGACGATGCCCTACGACCCGTTCGATCTGCCTGGCCCGATGCGGTAATCTATCATTACATGGACGATATCCTGATTGCACAAGAGCTTCCCTTTATGGTGTCACAGATAGCATTTTTGGACGCAACGCTAAAAGAACGAGGTCTGGTGATCGCCCAGGAGAAAATACAACAGAAACCACCCTGGCAGTACCTAGGGTGGCAAATCACAGACTCTCAGGTTCACCCACAAAAATTGGAAATTCATACAGCAATTCGGACTTTGAATGATGCCCAAAAATTGCTTGGCGATCTGCAATGGCTACGCCCTATAGTGGGCATTGACAATGATGCGTTGAATCGTCTCCGACCCCTCCTACAAGGTGTGGACCCGGCACGCCCTGTGTTTCTTACACCAGAGCAAGAAACTACGATACAGGATATTGCTACACAGATCACTCAGCGGTGGGTAGCACGTCGCGATCCAACTTTGCCTGTTGATCTTACCATTTTAAATACCCCCACGCAGCTCATTGGTGCACTGACACAGTGCAAAAAGAAAAAGGGGGAGAAAACCCGTACCCGTGTTCTCGAATGGTTGTATACATCACTGCAACCACACACAACTATTCAACAAAAAGTAGAGAACTTAGCGGAACTGATTATGAAAGGGAGAACACGAGTGGTGCAGATCACGGGAATGGAACCAGGTGTAATTAGAATTCCAATAAAAAGAGATCTGCTTGAATGGTACCTGCAGCACTCTGGAGAATTACAAGCGAGTCTATTATCAACAGCTGCTGATATCGAAGTAGACTCTATAAAGTCACCGGAACTACAATGGGTGAGCTGAAATGAGTGGATTATGCCACATAAAAGAAGTGAAGTACCGTTAGCGGACGCAGTCACCGCCTTCACGGATGCAGGGAAGAAATCACGACGAGCAGCTATCACCTGGATGGAAGGAGTGGAATGGCATCACCACCTGCTAGAAGCAGGGGACTCACTACAAACGCTGGAACTGGCTGCGGTGGTTTGGGCGGTGCTTAGATGGCAAAATGAGCGGCTCAATCTGGTCACGGACTCTTTATATGTTGCTGGAATTGTTACGCGCATAGAGGGGGCGAGGGTCCGGGATGTTAAAAATCCGTGGTTGAATGAGCTCTTACGCAGGTTGCAAACCGCTTTGCAACAACGGTTGTGCCCGTATGCTGTGATACACATCAGGAGTCACATGTGGACTCAGGGTCTGGGCGAGGGTAATCACAGGGCCCATCGAAATCTGGATTGTCTTTCTTGTTGGGTGGTCAAACAGGCTAATCTTACCACCAGGGCTCTTTCTGACTTAGCGAATGGCATGGACCGTATGCGGCATGCGATCTTACAAAACCGTATGGCCATAGACTTTTTACTTTTGGCTCATGGTCATGGCTGTCGAGATTTTGATGGGATGTGTGGTATGGATCTTAATGATCCTTCGCGATCCATACACCGAGACATCCAACAATTAATGGAGCATACCCAAAAGGTAACAGAGGATGTTGGTTTCTTTGGCATAAATGGCCTTACAGACTGGCTGGGTGTTACTGGATGGCTCCGCAATATTTTGCAGAGTTTGCTAATGTTTTTAGTAGTAAGCTATAATTGTATTGTTAAGCTTAAGCTGTATCTTATCCTATGTAAAACACATGATAAATAAGAGCATGGGGGATGTCCTGCTCGCGCAAAAAGAAAAAGGGGGAATTGTTGGGGATTGGCTACGAGAGCGTGGACATGAGTATGAATCCACTGACTTTGGTTCAGGCCTGCAACTGAGCAAGCAGGGCCTTCTGGGAGATTAGGCCTCAGGAGAAAAGTGCTGACGACGTGCTGGTAAGGCAAGGACACTCTGTCCTTGGCTAGTTTCGTAAACAACTTTGAGGGGATAAGGCAGGAAGAATGAAGAAGCTGCATTGCTTATCGACCGTAATCTGGGCTGGCCAGACTGAAGTAATCTTTCTAACAAACAATCAAATACCGCTAGCAACCAATTACCGACTGACACGTTGGCATGCTCAAGCTGTAACTGTATAAATGTGCGCTGTCTCGGGCAATAAAGTGAATACTGCCTATCACTCATATTGAGATGTCTTAACTCAGCGTATTCCTCCACCACCCACAGTGAACGTCATTAGCATTGCAAGAGCCTTACCTGCTTGAAAATACTACCCGGAAGTTGTCTCTCCTGTGACTTAAATGTGAAAAGAATTAGCTAACTGGGAGTTTAGGACATTTATTAATAATCAGCCACCTGAACTTAGGACAGTGGACAACATTTGCACACATTTGTGATAATTTTAAACATTCAGAAATGTGTCATGCCACAGCTAATCACGAGAACCACTGAAACGGGATGATTCCTCTATGCAACTCAATGGTTCAAAGCACCACAGATTTGCCAAAGCTTCTCACAGTTCTTGTAAGGCCTTGAATGACTTTTAACGAGAGCTGTTGACAACCACCTGAATTAGGAGAGAGGCATGAAAATCTCAACAGGGCCATCCCGGAGCCCGAGTATTGCGTTACACACTTTGCATGTAACATCAAGCATTGAGTTCTGGCTGGACCGCAGTCCCTCTCTGCTCTTAAGGGCTGCTTATAAAAGCATAGATGGGATATTTACAGCTTTCAGGATAAACTTACTACCAGACCAACTGTAACCATTTCTCTTTTTATAAACCCTGCTTTTTTAATGTCAGCCTTTCATACAAACACATGGGGAAGCAAATAATACTGTCTTTTTTTTAATAAAAATAAATATATTTTTTCAATAAAAACATAAAAAGGACCATTTTATCTGCTGGATGATATACAGGTACTTACATATAAGTACGAATACTAAACAACAATAGAGAAGGTATTTTAGAATGTTTTATGTCTGATGTAAACACAGAATGAAAGTATGGAGATTCAAAAGTAAAAATACATCAACTCACTCCATTATGCCTAGTTATTGCAGCATATATGATACAAAATCATTCAAATGCAGAAAACACCTGCTTACCTTCAAAAAGAGGCAAAGCGATTTCTTTGGATATGTAGTTAAATTATATATAAAAAAAAAACTCCTAGCAAAGACATGTGTTACCTTTCAGCCCCCAAAAGAAACTCATGGGCAAATTATAAACTCATGAAAATAGAAGTTTATAATGACAACAAATAATGTTTCATTACAGCAGCATCAACAATGCCACCATAACATACCACTGGACAGGTTTTGTATTTTTGTACATGTTTACAGTAAATATTTGAAGACACAAAAAAGATTCTTGTGCAGCTTTTTCCATTAAAGGTGTGCAATTTATCCAGCTGATAAATATTTCCTTAAATGTTTTTAAAAACTGAGATCTTTGACCTAGATATGTAGAGCGCATGCTAGTTGTCCTTAGTCTATACGGGATTAAGTTCACTATGAAATGCAGATGCAAATGGCTTTTGAAAGCTCAACCATTATTTAGTCTGTTTCTATACAATCAAATGCACACTACAGAATCGTTTAAGAAGTTGCTTCCAATTTCATTTCTTTTCAGCAATTTCATTTCTTCTCAGAAAGAGTTTCAGCACTAACATTTACATCCCAAGAGGTTTCTTCTGGATTCAGCTTAACATTAGATTCACAGCCAGCAGATACACTGGTAGCTGCAAAGGTAAGAACAGAAAGAAAATTATTAGATTTTATAGATATTATCTTTTCTTTATGTTTATATATATTTTCTTTATAAGAACATCCATGGTAAAAAGATTTTAAAAGGAAGGCAAATGCAACAAAAGCACAGAAACATGCACAATGTTACAATAATTAGATCTTAAAGTAAACAGATCCTGAAGTTACACATTTATCAATCCATCACTATTAAAAATTCTTTATACGAACACTAAAATGGCAAATAACCTCAAAACCACATATATTATCAGTAGAATAAGTAAGTACTTTGTTTGACCAAGTGAGCCTATTGGTAAAAGGTATGCATTTTAATAGATAAAACAGAGGAAAGTAGGTTTGAAAACCCTAGAAAGCAAGAAATTAACTCAGAACAGAAAAGCCAAAGCTGGCAGGGGTGGGGGTGGGGGGAAGGCAAACAAACACATCCACTTCTTGGAGTTGCAGTACAATAAAAATCGTTTCAAGTGTAAGAAAGGGACTAAGAATTCAACCTTCCCTATTTAATATTCTCATAAATCTACTGACCTTTCCCAAGGAAAAGTTTCTAACATAGACAAGTCTAAGCAAAAGTATTTTCATTAAAAAAAAAAAAAGTGGTAAATATCAGTGTTTACCTTCAAACTCCATGACCCAACAGAGAGGAAAGTCTGCAAGTTCTTTCCGAGTAGCCTTGACCAGCTAGTTTAGACTAGCAGAGCTGTCTCTAAGGAGGCCCTTGAAATGCAACCTGACCTTGTTCTCGAAACCTTTAAAGCAGCACAGATGCCCAAGAGCAGACAGCATGGCCAGCTGGCAGTTCAAGCTGCATGTGCTCCACACACGCCTAAAGCTGTCAGCTGCTTTCACCCAGCTCCCTGGCATGAATGAGGAGCTCCGACTGGCCTCTCATGGTGCCACCTTTCCAACAGAACAGTATTGACCCAAGTATCACAGAAAAGAGGAGGAGGAACTTCCTAATAGATGCTGCAGCATACTTACTACAGGTTATACCTAGACATTTTGAAATATTAACATCTTTCAGAAAATCTTTTATCTAGTAGCTTCTTAAAACACAGGAAGTTCCTCCTCCCTGTGAGGAAGAACTTCTTTCCTGTGAGGGTTACAGAGCCCTGAAACAGGCTGCCCAGAGAGGTTGTGGAGTCTCCTTCTCTGGAGATCTTGAAAACCTGCCTGGATGCCACCCTGTGCCACATGCTCTAGGTGTCCCTGCTGAAGCAGGGCGGCTGGACTAGATGATCCCTAGAGGTCCCTTCCAACCTCAACCAGTCTGTGATTCTTCTCTATTTAAATAAACATTGTTTGGGTAATGTGCCTCCAACAGTGCAAACTGTAATACCAATCTACTTAGCACTAGTACTAAGCTAAAAAAAAAAAAAAATCCGAAATGTACCACTAGAGCAAATGCACAAGAAGTTTTATCTGAACACGCAGTTTCGCAATAAAACCACCTCTGGATGAAACCAATATAGAAAGCATGGGATATTAATAACTGGGGGGCATCCACAAACAGCCTAACTCAAAGGAAAAGGAGGAGAAAAAAATAAAAGCAAGATCATGTTAGTAGTTTCAAGTCAAGAAAAGATCAAAAAGATCAAAAACTAAATTTATTTATTTATTTTTAAGTTCTTTTTCAAGTAATGTTGCAACTTCCAGGCCCGCATGCCAATGACCAGCAAAATTCTAAAGTATTCAAATGAAAAAAAAAAAAAAAAAAGAGGAGAAAGCTTTTAACTGTTTTAACTGTACATATGTTCCCTGCTCATGCGTATGCTGTTTAATCAGTAAAGGAAGTATATCTTGTGCGTGCAGTAAGCTAGTGTTACTATCAAAACATTAAAAAAATAATTTTCTTTGAATCTCATTGGTCTTTTTCCTCTTTCTTAATTTCCCTGTTACAAGGTCTGTGAGGAATCCTGCCTTTCAACAGTGAATTTTGAGATGCACAGCACCAACCATTTCAATTTCCCAGGTCATTTTTCTTCTTTTACCTATTTTGTAAATAGCAAATCTTCAGTTAGGATTTTTCTTTTTTTTTTTTTTTTGGTTCATTAATTCTATTCATGTTTGCAATGCTGCCATTTAAATAAATAACCTCTGTTCATCTAAGAAAGACTAGAAATGCTGAAATACTTACAGAACAAGACAAAAAAAAAGTGAATTTTCAGATCATAACATTTCTTTCAAACACTCTGGAGCATAAGAGAAATCAGCTATTAACAAAGCTTTACTGTTAGGATAACATGGGCGATGCCATGAGTTCTAGATGACTACTAAAATGTTCCCACCTACATATATAGGGAATGCTATGAAATAGCTGCCTGGAGAAATTACACAATATGTAAGAAGAGAAATCCTGCAAGAAGCAATTAAATGAGGTTTGTTACTCTACCTCTGCCAGAAGTTACTTACATGTGGGTGCTTTCTCTACTGCTAGCCTTTCAGACAAAGCTTCAAGTGGTGTTGGGAGAATTTTTGCAGGGGGGTGTGTATTTAACGAACCCTTCCTTCCTGACAGTGGACTCATGTAAGTTGAAGAAGCTGAAAGGGGGCAGGGAAAAGATACACATCACAAATATTAAAAATACCATTATTAATAGCAAAATGCTAAAAATAACAGTGACAGAACCATGTATCTGTCTAATACTACCAAAGTCTTAGCCAGAAACCCTGCAAGCCAGTCACAGATTTTTGACTCTCTTGTGTAAAACTTCAAAGAGTAAAAGACAAAAATCTCCTTTTTACCTCAGAAAGTGGCATGAGAGCATCTTTGGCAACCAAGTCTCAATAACAGAAGACGACTGGCAACAGTTAGTGCTACTGCTCATGGGTCACCAAAATGCCCCATGTAGCCCAACAGGTCTAAGGAACATATACAACGGACGACTCTCTAGACACCTCCCCAATGTGGTAGGAAAGCAGAAGGATCTATAGATAGATCATCTCTACATAAGCAGAACTGTGAAAATCCAGCTTTCCAAACCACTCCAATAGCATGACCTTTTTTGTTAGCATTTTTTTACCCTCTTGTGAACTGCCAATTCTTTACTGCTTTTAAGAGGCACCATCTTTCCCAATCCTAAACAATATAATGAAACTTTTTAAATACCTAAGAACTTTAAAATATTTATGAGCTGTGTTAATTTAGCCTGCACTATCTAATTAGCTACTGATTCAAATCTGTTACATGGTACATGGTACTATAACAAGAGGATACCAAAAAAGTTAATATTGCAGTTAATCTATGTTGCGGGGTTTTTTTCTTCCTTTTCTCTTTTAAAGAAACAATATTCTTAGTTTAATCATTTGCTATAAAATAGTGGAAAGATTAACTAGACAATATTTAACAATTTAAGATGAGCATAATTACAACTAAAAGCAGTACATGTCTCCTGTAGATTTTCACTTGATGGAGCAGCAACAGAGGCAAGAAATTCATCCACCTGCTTTAGAGACAGGGAATCATGTAGGGTTTCCAAAGGGCAAATAGAAGGCACCATGGAATACAGTTCAAAACCTGCAAAAATAATAATAATAAAAGATTTCCAAACATAAGACAGGAATTAAGCTATTGCATAGGTAAGCATTAATGCATAAAACAAAATAATTATTTTAAAATCAATACATGCAGACATAATACTCTTGGAATCCTGATGTTAATACAACATGGAGTTGAAAAAAGGTGGACCAATTTCCAGAATAAACTAAACTCAAAGTACCATGTAACAGAGCATGGGATACAAGTCCCATGCACGTGTAGAAGTCACATGTACAGAACTGGTCTACAAACATTGTATCAGTTCATGAAGAATAACCTTCCTTTAAGTCACTAAAAAAAGTCAAGAAATGGCAGTATTTCTCCTACTCATTCGCATACAAGGCAGAACACTGAATAGGTAACTCATTCATGCAAGTGGACAGCTGTGTTGTCAACAGCTGGCTGAGACAGAAGAGCTAAAAAGCTAAAGCTCTCAATGAGAAAA